>NC_057742.1:21932539-21958511 GCF_004010195.1 Chiloscyllium plagiosum
AATCTTCTACCTGACCTCTCCGCCCCCACCCCCCCTCCCGCCTATCACCCTCCCCTGGACCTCCTTCCACCTATCGCATTTCCAACGCCCCTCCCCCAAGTCCCTCCTCCCTACCTTTTATCTTAGCCTGCTGGACACACTTTCCTCATTCCTGAAGAAGGGCTTATGCCTGAAACGTCGATTCTCCTGTTCCTTGGATGCTGCCTGACCTGCTGCGCTTTTCCAGCAACACATTTTCAGGTCTGATCTCCAGCATCTGCAGTCCTCACTTTCTCCTCCAAATTGTTTACTCTGTTCCTGTCTCCGCAGATGCTACCAAACCTGCTGAGCTTCGGCAGCAATTTCTGTTTTTGTTTCTGATTTTCAACATCCATCGATCTTTGTTTTATTGCGATATGATGTCCTGATAAAGGGTCCTGCCCGAAATGTGACTCTCCTGCTCCTCTGATGCTGCTTGACCAGTTCCACGTTTTATGAATTCCAATTTTCCAGCATCTGCAGTCCTCGCTATGTCCTTGTAATATAAATGATAAATACAATCATACCCTAAGGGTAGATTTACAACAAACTGGGTACAGTAATATCATTGTTAACAGATTGATAGCAGTTGAACTCCAAACTGGAAGAACAAGTTATTTTCACAATTTTAATTGCAAATTAAAATTCAATTGCAAACGGCATTGAAGCATACGTACAGCAACAGATGGCAGGAAGAGGATCTTTCTCCCAATCTCCCTTGAGCGTTTCATGTAATTTATGTTGGATGTGGGTACAATTACAGAGTTTAAAAGACATTTGGATAAGTATATGAATAGGTTAGGTTTGAAGAGATATGGGCCAGGACGTAGCAGATGTGACTAGTTTAGTTTGGGAATATGTTTAGCATGGACTGGTTGGACTGAACGGTTTGTTTCCAAACTGACGTTCATCTCAAAAACTAACTGTTGGAATTGTTTCCTATATTAGAGCTGTGGCTATTTCAAAAGTGCTTGATTGTCTGGAAAACACTTTGAGAAGTCTTGGAATCATGAAAAGCACCATTATATGAAAGTTTCCTGAAATGGATGTAGTTTAGTTGACCTTTTCAAAGCCTTTCAATAGGGTTCCAATTAAAGATCGACATGCAAAACTGAAGTGCGCGGGAGTGGTGGTAGTGTACTGACATGGATGGAGAACTGGCTGACAGACAGGAAACAAAGAGTAGCAATAAACAGGTTTCTTTTTTTGTTGGCAGGCAATGACTGGTGGAGTACCACAGGGATCAGTGCTTGAACCCTACCTTTTCAGAATATAAATCAATGATTGGATGAGGGAACTACAATATCTCCAAGCTTGCAGATGACCCAAAGCTGCATGGATGGGCTGTGAGGAAGACACAGAGATGCTTCAGTGTGATTTGGACAGACTGTGAGTAGGCAAATATGTGGCAGATTAGGTATATTGTCAATAAACATGATTTTATCCACTTTGGTAGCAAAAACAGAAAGGCAGATTATTATCTGAATGGCGATAGATTAGGAAAGGAGAAGCTACAGCAAAACATGTAGCTTCTCCTGCATGAAGAGAATAAGCATGCAGGTGCAGCAGGCAGTAAAGAGGACAAGTAGTCTTCAAAGCAAGAGGATTTGAGTACAGGAGCAGGGGTGTCTTGCTGCAATTCAGAGGGCCTTGGTGAGACCACACCTGGAATATTGTGTGATAAGGTCTCCACTTCTGAGGAAGGATGTTCTACGATGGAAGGTGAGCAATGAAGGTTTACTGGACACATGACCATTATATGAAGAGAGATGGATCAGTTAGGACTATATTCTGTGGAGTTTAGAAGAATAAGAGGGGAACTCACAGAAACCTATAACATTCTAAAAAGACTAAATGGGTAGATGCAAGAAGGGAGCATATCCAGGTGAGCCTGTGTAATTTGCTGCCACAGAAAGTAGTTGAGATGAAAACATTGAATCTTTACAAAAAGGGGTTCAATATAGTTCTTAGGGCTGAAAGGATCAAATCATACGGGGAGAAACTTGAAAATAGGGTACTGGGTAGGGTACTGGGTTGGATGATCAACCATGATCAGTGTGAATAGCAAAGCTGGCTCAAAGGTCTGAAAGGCCCACTCCTGTTACTAACTGCTATGTTTCTATGATGACCTTTGTAACCTAATGACACTCCATACCAGAGGGAATGCAAAGAACAAAATGCATGAACCCAACTCCTCCACTGACTTTGTGCACGAGAATGTCAGATGGTAAGCTTTTTCATCCATCCTCAACCCCCTGAAAGTAGGCAAGAAATGTATTCCCTTGGAGAAAGTGAGGGCTGCAGATGTTGGAGATCAGAGTCGAGAGTGTGTTGCTGGGAAAGCACAACAGGTCAGGCAGCATCCAAGGAGCAAGAGAATTGACGTTCTGGGCATAAGCCCTTCATTCATTCATTCATTCATTCATTTTTTCAATGAATCAAGATTTGCATTCATTCCTGATGAAAAGTTTATACATGAAACATCAATTCTCCTGCTCATGACCTGCTGCCTGACCTGCTATGCTTTCCCAGCAACACACTCTCAACCAGGAAATGTATTCCCACCAAATTTGGCTGCACCCTGCCCACTGCAAATATTGAACTTTAGGCAGGGTGTTCAGAGAGCTTTTGGTCAAATGGAAAGCCAGCAGGATTCTAGCTCAAGCTGCAGCCACTCTGCTGAGATTACAGCCACACTTCAAAGAAGAGGAGAAGGACAAAAGCTGAGAGTTGCCAGGAACCCAACTGGCAGCTGCAAGAGGAGGAGATCCGATGGGATTGGAAGGCTGGACCTGAACGGCCAGAAGCGGGGAAAGTTAAAAGATGGATCTGACCTGATGAGGGCTGTGCCTTCAATGGGCACAGGGAATCTACAAAGGAAATACCTCACTCTCACCCTTGCCCACAACCAGGTCGCACAACTGGGCTACACATCTGACTTGGATCCCAAACTCCAGCGTGGATCAAATAACAGCAGGGCAGAATGAGACCCTTAATTGCCCACCACTGCCTGCCATAAAAACAGGAGACCAAGGATGCTAACATTCTTCCCTTACCTGCAGTTGCAGTTCTTTGTAAGTTCTTACATTACATACGTTACAGTAGCATCTGTTTGCACCATGAAGCAGCTAGCAGAGTGGTGTCCTGGCAGAGGTTTTGCAGTGCCTTCCCAGGAGTTAATATTGCTGAATACTTTTCAATTCAGCAAGTCTGACCCTTTGATGTACCGCAGCAACATAAACACTCCAAGAGAAAATCAATGCAATTTCCTTTTGGTAAGATGTAAGGATCACTAAATTAAAATAATTCAACGAAGCTTTACACGAATATTCAGGATTTGCCCAACCATTAAATACATATACATTACATTAGAGCTCATCTACTTTGATCTGCTAAAAGCAATGTCTGTGATTGGACACGCATCCAGCTTGACAACTTATTCTGACAGAAGAATCATGATTCACAAACATATTTAGTCCTGGATTTGCTCTGCTGCCTTTTATTCTCTCTAACCCAATGATTTTCTTTTTTGTTTATGGCCGATAACATATGGAATTTTCATGGACAAATGGATTTTGCAATTTAAAATTATTAAACACAACACACTGTTGGAGGCTGAGGGATGACCTTATAAAGGTTAATAAAACCATGAGGGGCATGGATAGGGTAAATAGACAAGGTCTTTTCTCTGGCGTGGGGGAGTCCAGAACTTGAGGGCATAGGTTTAAGTGAGAGGGGAAAGATCTAAAAGGGAGCTAAGGGGAATCTTTTTCATGCATACTTTTTTATAAATAGATGTATGGAATGAGCTGCCAGAGGAAGTGGAGGCTAGTACAATTACAACAGTAAAAGGCGATCTGAATGGGTATATGAATAGGAAGAGTTCAGAGGGATTGGGTCGAATGGTGGCAAATGGGACTAGATTGGTTTCAGATATCAGGTCCGCGTGGATGAGTTGGACTGAAGGCTCTGTTTTGGTGCTGTACATCTCTATGACTCTATGACATGTAATCCAAAGAAGGCATTGGTGAAGTGGTCATGTTGCTGGACTAGAAACCCAGAATAATGAGCTGGGGGTAATGGTTCAAATTGCACTCGTGGGAGATGATCAAATTTAAGTTCAATGAAAATAAATCCAGAAATAAGAACTAGCCTAATGGTAGCCACTAACCATGAATTGTCATTGTGAATCCATCTGGTTCACTAATGCCCTTTTGGAGAGTAAACCCGCTATCTGGTCTTGGCTCCACATTAATTCATAACAAACCTCCAAAATGGTCTCGCAGACTACTTAGTTCCATCAAAACTGTGACAAGGCCTAAAGTAAGGAGTGAACGCTAAGGACCTGCAATGGCAGACTGAATCCTCAAAGTCCTCCTAACTATAAAAAAGGTGGCTTGTGCCAAAATTGGGAGTGCTTTCCTATGACTACTTAAGCAGCAAGTTAACATAGACTTAAGGTAGCTGGGTCATAAGGAATATATCTGCAAAATTGGGTCTTCAGGAAGGTTGTGAGGAAACCAACAAGAGAGAGAATAACTAGTTGACTTTGTCCCCGTCAATTTCTTTGCCACATAGATGATGGCCAAGAAACTATTATTGATTCTTGTGAAAATATGTTTGGCTCATTAATGGCCTTTATGGAACATAGGGACCACTTTTATTTTATTGGTTAGTGGACTGTTGGGGAATCTTGAATTTGCAGGCACAGGTTAAATTTAAAGTCTTCCATATGTAACATGACCTTCATCAGCAGGTGGTGATAGTGATGGAGGGTACTTAGCAAGGTAGTTAAATAATTTCACGGTAACTCTAGTATCAATCTGTTCTAATTCTAAAACAAGTTGGCGGCGTTGTGGCTCAGTGGTTAGCACTCCTGCCTCACAGCACCAGGGACTGGTTTGATTCCAGCCTTGGGCAACTGTCTGTGTGTGTGTGTAGTTTGAATATACTCCCTGTGTCTGCATGGGTTTCCTCCCACAATCCAAAGATGTGCACATCAGGTGAATTGGCCATGCTAAATATAGGGTCAGGGTGGGTTACTCTTCGGAGGGTCTTGTGACTTGTTGAGCCGAAGGGCCTGTTTCCATTCTGTAGGGAATCTAACCTATCAGTTGGCTGCAGTGAGAGAGGGCAGCTGGAACAAAAACAATAGAGTGTTTTTTGTAGAGAGAAAGCTGATGGGAAGGGAGGGCAAGCATATGATGAATTCCTCAAACCACTGTAACTATGGTGGGAATGCACAGAACCCTGAGTGGCTGAGGCCTGCTGGCAATCAGCTGGGAAGCTTGTTGCTTTGGCAAGCATTCCTCCAATTCAGCTTATTCTCAGATTTTACCTTCAACTGAACCTAATAAAACACATACCTCTCCATGTCAGTTACTGTTTTAAAACAGGAGAAAGTGAGGACCGCAGATGGTGGAGATCAGTGTCAAGAGTGTGTTGCTGGGAAAGCACAGCAGGTCAGGCAGCATCCAAGGACCAGGAGAATTGACATTTTGGGTATAAGCGCACCATCAGAAATGTCCTTTCTGATGAAGGCCTTATGCCCAAAATGTCAATTCTCCTGGTCCTTGGATGCTGCCTGATCTGATGTGTTTTCCCAGCAACACAATCTCGACACTTTTAAAACAGCCTTAGTCGAGGCTTCGAGTAAAGCAAGCAGCCACCATCAGACACATGATCCTCATAAAGGCAATTAAAATAATTTCCAGTGTCCCATGAGGACTCCTAATGATCTCTCTTAAAGAAACCAAGTATTCCCACAAAACATAAAATGAGTCCATATTCCATAATCCTTCAAAACTTAAGTTCTCCTAACATGGAGTCATCAAATTATCCAGCATGGAAATAAACCCTTTAGTCCAACTCATTTGTGCCAAACAGATATCCCCATGGCCCTCGTCCCATTTGCCATCATTTGGCCGATATCCCTCTAAACTCTTCCTATTCATGTCTCCATCGAGATCTCTTTTGAATGTTATAAATGTATCTGGCTCCATCACTTCCTCTGGCAGCTCATTCCATACACGCACCACCCTCTACATGCAAAAGTTGCCTCTTAGGTCCCTTTTAAATCTTTGTCTTTTCACCTTAGTTTTGGACTCCCCCATTTTGGGAAAAAGACCATTGTTGTTCACCCTATCCATGCTCCTCATGATTTTATAAACTTCTACAAGGCCAGCCCTCAGCCTCCGATGCTCCAGGAAAAGAAGCCCCTGCCTATTCAGCCTCTCCCTGTAGCTCAAACCCTCCAGTCCCAGCAACGTCTTTGTAAATTGTTTCTGAACCCTTTCAAGTTTAATAACATTAGTATTAAATACGAACATTTTTGAAACTCCAGGGACCTTTTGAGAATACATTACAGGACTTGCCCCAAAATATATGTGTCTTCATGCCATTGGACCGATATGTAGAAAAATAATGCTTCTACTTGTGGAAAGGAATAAATATAGAGCTCATTAATGTAAGGTTGTTACTATAAATCAGGTGAACTCTGTGAATGTGCACTCAATACCACAAGGTGTGGTTGGTACAATTAATATAGAGTTACATAAGGAAAAGGCAAAGTATGGAAAAAACATCACAGTTCAGAAAAGATATTTAATGCTGGGCTAAATTTTTGTGCCTTCTCTTAGGGTGAGTTTGGTTGAGGGATTATTTAATCAGCTGGGAGGGAGGCAAAAGTGGAGGCATGTTGTAGGCCATTTTGTGGTGGTATAATTTCCTTTTCTTGCTTTCCCTCTGGGTTACTTTTCAAATGCTGTCCATCTACAATATTGTTTTCAGTTATGATTGAGGGCATTCATCAGATTCCTCCTTCTTACATTCCCCTTCCCCCTTATCCCACAGTTTCTTTTGATTATTAGTGAAAATTATGTAAGTATCCACCTTGTTCTTCTCCCACCCATCATGACCAAGTTTGATGTGCCGCAACGAATTGAGTAAAACAAGCCTGTTACTTTTGATGGTTTGCATTGCTTGCAATTGGCTACGTAGGTGGTTTACTGGTCATGGTTAATAGTGAAAAACCAAAAAAAAGCATGATGATTTGATGATGGGAAAGAAAGGTCCAGTTGTGTGTAAGAATACTTCTGGATAAGAAAAAAAAACCTGTTTTATGTGATCTGTACCAGCTGGAACCCCTAGTCAATTTTGTAGGCCCAATAATAATAGGTATTTAATTGCCTGCTATTTGGCCTTTGTTGTGATTAATATCCCCACCAACTGATGTCCTGCCTGCCCCGAATAGCTGTCAGGCAGGAGGCTGGATGAACACAGCAAGCCAGGCAGCATTAGGAAGTGGAGATGTTGATGTTTTGGGTGTAACCCTTCTTCAGGACTAGAGGTGGTTGTAGGGGTAGCTGTAGATAAAGGGGGTGGAGGGGGCAGGATGGTGAGGTGGGGATAAGTGAAGACAGGTAGAGGGTTGGGGATAAGTGAAGACAGGTAGAGGGTACGACCTGGTTGGTCAATGGGAGGGATGAATCCGGTTTGTGACAGGGAGTAGTGAAAGGGAGGGGGAGAGGCTGGGAAGGGAGCCGGGGATGGGAAGGGAGGTTATTTGTAAATGGAGAACTCAATGTTCAGGCCTTTCGGGCTGTAGGCTGCCCAGACGATGAGGTGTTGTTCCTCCAATATGCAGTTTGGGTCATTGTAGCAATGGAGGAGGCCAAGGATAGTCATGTTGGAAGGTAGTGGGAAGTGGAATTAAAATGGGTGGTGATTGGGAGGTCCAGTCAACCCCTCCGGGCCTGACGAGGATGCTTGGTGAACAGTTTCCTAAGTTTACGTTCAGTTTTCCCAATACAGAGAAGACCACATCGGGAGTACCTGATGCAGTAAACTAAGTTGGAAGAGAGGCAGATGAACCTCTGTCTCAGTGGATTGATTCCTCCCATTGTCCAATCAGGTCATACCCTCTACCTGTCTTCACCTATCCCCACTTCACCACCCTGCCCCCGTCACCCCCTTTATCTGCAGCTCCCCCACACCCACGCCCAGTCTTGAAGAAGAGTTACACCCAAAATGATGACTTCTGCACCTGCTAATGCCTCCTGGCTTGCTGTGTTCGTCCAGCCTCCTGCTTGTCTACTTTGGATTCCAGTATCTGCAGTTTTTTGTTTCTGCCCTGAATAGCTGGCAAATCAAAATCTGGCATCTCATTGTGTCTCTAGTTGCCAATGGGAGCATTGGTAGTTGGCAACAGTGAACCCAGCTGAGGCCCAGGATTATGTGAGGATCCCAGGCAACAGATGAGTGAAGATCAGATTAAAGTGGTGGGGTGGGTTCATCAGATCAAGGGCAGCAGAGAGCTTGGACACAAAAGCAAAGGCATGGCTTTCAACATCCAGTTCCCAATGTCGGGTGCTTAATTACAGCACAGTGTCCCTGATAGTGTGAAACTCCACATACTCCCTACACCCCAGGACACCCCTGACCAACCCAATTGTTTATATGGGAAATCAGTTGAGGGCCTATTAGGCCAATCTTTAGTCCTCAAAGTGGGGACCACAAGACATAGGAGGAGAAGTTAGGCCATTCAGCCCATCAAGTCTGCTCTGTCATTCAATCATGGCTGATACATTTCTCAACCCCATTCTCCCGCATTCTCCCCATGTTCCTTGATCCCTTTGATACTCAAGAAACTACCTATCTCAGTCTCAAATATACTCAATGGCCTGGTCTCCATAGGCTCCTGTGGCAACAAATTCCATAGATTCACCACTCTCTGGCTGAAGAAGTTTCCCCTTATCTCTGTTCTAAAAGGTCTTCCCTTGACTCTAAGGCTATGCCCTCAGGTCCTAGGCTCTCCTATCAATGGAAACATCTTCCCAACATCTACTCTGTCCAGGCTATTCAGTATTCTGTATGTTTCAATTAGATCCTCCTTCATCCTTCTAAACTCCATTGAGTATAAACCCAGAGTCCTCAAACATTCATCATATGTTAAGCTTTTCATTCCTGGGACCATTCTCGTGAACATCCTCTGAACACGCTCCAGGGCCAATACATTCTTCCTGAGATATGAGGCCCAAAACTCCAAATGTCAACTTACCAGAGCCTTAAATCTCTGCTTTTAGATTCAAATCCTCTCAAAATATATGCCATCATTGTATTTGCCTTCCTAACTACTGACTCAACCTGCAAGTTTACCTTGAGAGAATCCTGGACCAGAACTCTCAAGTCTCTTTGTACTTCAGACTCCTGAATTTTCCCCCCATTTAGAGGATAGTCCATGTCTCTATTCTTGCTACCAAAATGCATGATCTCACAATTTCCCACAGTGTACTCCATCTGCTATTTCATTACCCACTCTCCTAACCTGTCCAAATCCTTCTGGAGCCTCTCCTAATGCTACCCGACCCTCTACCTACCTTTGTATCATCTGCAAACGTAGCCAGAATGCCCTCAGTTTCTTCATCTATATCATTAGTGTATAAAGTGAAAAATTGTGATCCCAACACTGAGCCTTACAGAACACCACTTGTCACCAGCTGCCAACCTGAGACGAATCCTTTTATCCCACTCTCTGCTTTCTGTCAGACAGCCAAGCTTCTATCCATGCTAGCACCTTGCCTCTGGCACCATGGGCCCTTGTCTTACTCAGTAGCCTCCTGTACGGCACCCTGCCAAAGGCCTTCTTGAAGTCCAGATAGATAACATCTATTGGGTCTCCTTGATGTAATCTGCTTGTTACTTCCTCAAAGAATTCGAGCAGATTTGTTAGCTATGACTTCCCCTTGATGAAACTATGGTGACTTTGACATATTTTACCATACACTTCCAAGTATTCAGAAATCTCATCCTTCACAATGGATTCCAGGATCTTACCCACAACTAAGGTTAGGCTAATGGGTCTGTAATATTCCATCTTTTGCCTTACTCCCTTTTTAAACTGGGTTGTCACGTTAATAATTTTCCAGTCCTTGGGGGCCCTTCCTGATTCTAGTGATTCCTGAAAGATCACCACGAATGCCTCCACTATTTCTTCAGCTATCTCCCTTAGAACTCTAGGGTGTAGTCCATCTGGTCCAGGTTATTTATCCACTTTCAGGCCATTCAGTTTTTCTAGCACCTTCTCCTTGGTAATGGCCACCATATTAAGCTCTGCCTTCTTACTCTCTTGATTTTTTAGGATATTACTCGTGCCTTCCATTGTAAAGACTGATGTGAAGTAATTATTCAGTTCCTCAGCCATTTCCTTGTTCCCCATTACTATCTCTCCTGCATCATTTTCAGTGGCCCAATATCCACTTCTGCCTCACCTTTACCCTTTCCATAGTTAAAGAATCTCTTACAGTCTTCTTTTATATTACTAGCTGGCTTACCCTCATATTTAATCTTCTCCCTCCTTTTTTTTGTTGCCCTCTGTTGGTCTTTGTAAGCTTCCCAATCCTCTGGTCTCTCACTGCCCTTCATCACATTATATGCTTTCTCTTCTGCTTTTATGCTATCCCTGATGTCCCTAGTCAGCTATGGTTGCCTCATCCTCCCTGTACTATGTTTCCTTTTAACAGGATGAATCTTTGCAGTGTCTGCTGATTTACTCCCAGAAACTCCTGCCATTGCTGTTCCACTGTCTTTCCTGCTCGGCTCCTCTCCCAGTCAATTCTACCTAGCTCCTCCCTCATGCCTGTCATTGCCTTTATTCAGCTGTAATACTATTACCTCTGATTCCATCCTCTCCCTCTTAAATTCCACACTAAAGTCAACCATATTATGATCACTGCTGCTGGAAGGTTAATTCACCTTAAGCTTCCTTATCAAGTCTGCCTCATTGCACAATACTAAGTATTGCCTTAGTATTGCCTGTTCCCTAGTGGGCTCCACCACAAGCTGCTCCAAAAAGCCATCTTGTGGACATTCCACAAATGCCTTTTCTTGCAAACCACTACCAACCTGATTTTCTGAGTTCACCTGCATATTGAAGTCCCCCATGTAACTTTGTCTTTCCTACACAGCTTTTCTATCTACTTGTATCTTGTGCTCCAGCTCTTCATTACTATTTGGGGGGGCCTATACTTAACTCCAACTTGTGGCCCTCTTGTGGGACAGTGGTAGTGACCTTATTCCTGGACTGGGAGGCCTGGGTTTAAGTCCCATCTGCTCCCCAGAGATGTGTAATTACATTTCTGATCAAGTTGATTAGGAAAAAACGATTTAATTCCAAGGCACAACTAAAATCTAATTGCCCGTGCATATGAGTGTCAGTTGACACATTAATCAGCCTAATTGATATCCCACCAACAGGTTCCCAGAATCCCATGTCCATTCCTTCTGCCCTTCAACTCAGTTGGAAATTTTCTTACTGCTGGGAAACTGATGCAAGGCCTTTCTCGTGATTGTTAAAGTCTAACTGTCACTATTCTCACCAGAATGGCTGCATTGAATCCAACTCCTCATGCTTAAAACCAGAATGTCATAAAGATTGAAAATCAAATTTCAGCCTTTTAGTTAAAGGGTAACAACTGTCAAAATTGTATCGATCCCCCAAAATATTCTTGACAATACATCAGCTTTCTTCAAAGCATCAATGTGACTCATTATATAATGCATTTCAATCAAGTGAATATTTTGAGAAAAGTTACCAGTTAATTGACAGCATATATTATTACCCGAAAGCTCATATGAAGTTTTAAATGATTAATGATTTATTTAAAATACACTCATAGAAATTTGACTTGAACCTGTTAACTAAGTTGCTAAAAATACCTCAGGGGAACTGTGACGATAAAGAACTAGATACCTGCCTGAAATGGAAGAAAAATGAACATGAAATACATGAAAAATGACTTTGTTTTAGTCAGTATTTCAAGTCTTTGCTACATCTGCTGATAATTTCACCTCATGAATGCACTCAATTTCAAACTAGGACACTTCATTGAACATCATTTTTATTGATTTCACACTGAATATTGATTACAAATGGTAAAAAAAATCATTGATCGACGACGAATCATTATTAATTCTGAACGATTATAAATATGTTCAATATTATAACATTAACATTTTGAAATTGTAATTGGTTTACTAACAAATTGCATCAATGAGAGTGAGATACATTGCTTTAATTGGCATGGCTCTTAATTGGTGTGATGATCTATTGGTGTGATGATGTGATTGTAACTGCCTGTAATACTTAGCATGCTCCGTGGTAATTAATCACAAAGCAATATGTAATGGGACAAATGTCAATGGCACCCTCGAAACAGCCTTGGAGTTCATGGCTCATAATTAACTTGTGCCCATTTGTTCAGAAGCAGGGTGCATGCAAATTTTAGACTACAGCTCACCAGCAACCAGTACCAAATGTGCAGTTGAGCAGTTGTAAATTAGCAAGGGATGCAAATTTGTTTAATAATACCACTTAAAGCTAACTTGAATTACTTATTTCAGGTCTTTATCTCTTCAAAGAAGATGCATACTGGCTAAAGCAGGTGCTGAAGGTGTTTGGGAGAAGACATCCTAAGCAGAAAGAAGACTGTCTGTTGGTGGTAATTGATGGATAGCACTGAGACCTAACTTGATTGGTGATAAAGATTTTTCCCCATCAGTTCCTTCAAGTATACTGTAGACTGCAATGGGGAAGAGACCGCTTTCCATGTCTTTCTGAAATGTGTCCCTTTAACCCCCACTTCAACCTCCACTACACTGGACCCAACTTATCCAGCATTTCATTCCCCCCACTTTCCCCCTTCCCCATCCCACCTGTCCTGGACTTGACCTGACTCCTCAATACCAGAACAAAATCCACCTGACTTAACACCTACCTTCCCTTAGCATACACCAGGACTCAATTTCCTCCACCATCTGACCTAGCCTAAACTGTGCATTACCTGGCTCTCCACCACCATGTACCCTGCAGCCCTACAAACCTAGTGCCCTTCCCTCTTCCTACTTGATACCATAATCATCTTGCACTCTATCACTACCCAGCTGGTACCCGACACAGCTGCCACTCTATATACCTAGCACCACACCCACAATTCTGCAACACTACTTCCTCCCCAGCTAACAATCTCCCCAGCTAGCGCCTTACTCACACAGCACCCTGACAACCCACTCCCCTGCCTCCCTACCTACCTGGCACTCTATACCATACCCATCTGGTGTCTACTGCTGGCAACCTACCCCAACCAAGCTGGTAATATAGTCAGCTGGCAGCCTTCTTATCTGACACCTTACTCATCTGCCAACTTACTTACCGAGCACCCTAGCCCCTACCCAGCTGTCATTCTACCCTCCCAGCAATCTAATATTACACTTACCTGGTGTATGTACCAACAGCAGCTCAGGACTGTCAGGACCTTTACATTTCAAAATATAGCAGCTAATTGCTGTAAAAAGGGAACTTAGTTTACCTTCTTCTGGCAGTTCTGAACTATGAAAGAAATGGACGTACTGCTTGACATTTCTGAGGAAGCCTTGAACAGAATGTCCTCTCAGAAATGCAGTGCTCCCTTTACTCGTAAAAAAAGAATGGCCCATATGAGTATTTTGGGTAAGATTGCATCTCCTTGGAAAATCTGATGCATTGTTTCAGCATCTTAGGGCCATGCTCTTTCACATGCTTCAGTTGTGCTCCAAATCCATGAGGCACATGGTCTGGCCATGGAGCCACTCTCTAATTTGTCCTGGTGTTTCAAGTGCTAATGGTATAGCAAACTCTCACAAGATTGTCAACATTGATTAGCTTGATATGCTGCACATTTCTCTGCACATCTATTGTCAAGGAAGTCCTTTACTGCATGAGACAAATCTCAGGTTCAATGACTGCAAAACGGTATATGTGCAGTTAGTATCATTCTGTTCCATGTGAAGACCTGCAATCATTGTGACACCATTTATTCAGTCTGCTTGCCTCTCTGATTAGAGAGAATGAAACACATTCTCCTCCATTTTAACTTGTGAACATCAGCAGTTTCCCTTACTCATGGGACAGCAAATGTCACCTGCTCCAGCTTTAGAGAATTAGATGCATCAAATCTCCGAGCCAGAGTCACTTTCACAATTATTAGCAATGCCATCCATGCCCCTGCTCTGGGGCTGCGGTCTCCAGCAAAGGAGGACCAAGAAATTGATAAAGAAGGAATAAGATAACATGAATGCAAGGCAGCGAGATATATAATGGCAGATAGCAAAAACTTCATTGAGTTTATGAAAAGAAAAATGATACTTTGTTGGTCCAGTACAAGTGGAGACAGGAGCATTTGTAATGAAGAATCGGAAAATGTTGGAGAAACTAAACAATTAATTTGCTTCTGTCTTCCTGGAGGAAGACAGAGAAAATCTCCCAGAAATACCAGGGAGCTAAGGGACTTATAAAAATGAGGAACAGAGAGAAATCTGTATTAATCAAAAGGTAACACTTGAAAAATTTGCAGGATTGCAAGTTGATATATCCCCTGGACCAGTTGAGCTTCATCCTAGGATTTTGAAGAAGATTACTTTGGATGTAATGGTAGTATTGAGGGTTTGCTTCAAATTTCTACAGATTCTAGAAAGGTTTCTGTAGACTTGATTTGAAAGTAGAAAATGCAACCACTATTTAAGAAGGTAAAGAGAGAGAAAATGGAGAACTATAGACCTGCAAGTTTGAATGTCAGAAATAGGGAAATTGCTAGAATTTATAATAATGTATGTAATAACTGGACATTTCGAGCATGGCGATATAATTGGGCAAAGTCAACATGGGTTTATTGTGTAGAGGTAGATGATCAGGTGGATGATCTAATTGAAGAAGCAGTCTTGATGGGTTTAATGGGTTGCTTATGCTCCTAATATCCAGTATGAATCTTTTCTTTTAAACTGCATCTGTTTCTGGCCTCTGGTTTGTAAAAGTTCAAATTAGAAAACACTTCAATTATCAACAGGTAGCTTATCTATTTATTCAACTTTAGTTACATGATTTCTTAGAACTGCTGATTTATCCCACTGCAAAAACGAAAGGTTTTTGGCCCTTAAGAATGACAAGTCACACTCACAGAATTAAAAACCAAAATAAATGATCTCTGCTTTATAACCCAAGTTTCCAAATAATGTTTAATATATTATAACCCATCATTACACAGGCATGACTTCTAATGGAAAAAGTATTTTCTCCATAGCCAACCTTACAAGACATGAGAGAATAGGAAAGTATATGGTGGAGATGATGGCTTAGTGGTATTATCGCTGGACTGTTAATCCAAAGACCCAGCTAATGCTCTGGGACCTGGATTTGAATCCTGTCATGGCAGATAGTGGAATTTGAATTCAATATATATCTGAAATTAAAAATCTAATGATGACAATGAATCGATTGTTGGAAAAACCCATCTAATGTTACCTAATGTCCTTTAGGTAATGAAACTGTCATCCTTACCTGCCCTGGTTTACATGTGACTCCAGATTCACAGCAATGTGGTTGACTCTTAACTTCCGTATGGACAGTAAATGCTGTCTCGCCAGTGATGCCCTTATCCTGTGAATGAATAATGGAAAAGATAAAAAGGAATGCTGGAAGAAATTTAAGCACAAGGAATGGGAAAGGAAAGTCGACCGCAAAATGAAAATCTGTGATAATGTTTACCCAAGAATGTGATGCTATTATTGAGCAACATAACGCTTAACCATATTTGTGGTACACAACAATTTTCACATATGGAAGAAGTGCTAAAAGCGAGTACACAATTCAATGTTTTTTCAAGATTGTTTAATTCCTGATTAGACACGCAGGATCGGCACGTTATGAACATGATGCTGAAACTGAGAATACGTTTGGCATCTACCAATTTAACAGGCAAATTTTATATTTTTGTTCAATAAGTTTTTAAATTATGTAAAAATAACAATGACTACATTTTTTGAATACAATAAGAACTGTCATGTGCACCTTGAACAAAAACGGCATCACCAGCAATTAATTTGGAACATAGCTGAGGTAAAAGGAGATGGTCAGGATGGGCTCATTGTCCATGAAAAGGAAAAGGAGAGAAACTGGTGAAAGAAACAATTTCAGCTGCAAGGAGATGGGTGAGATGCAACAGAGGCAGCTGAATGGATGTTGTCAACCTTAGTGACAAATAAACTGACGCATGTTTCATGTATGTTGTTGGAGATGGCAAGGTACAGAGGTTTAAAGAGATAATCAGATAATTGAAGATGAGAAGGCTATCTTTTCATTCCAGGATAATCCTGGATTAGTGAGCAGATTTAGGGAAGCAGAGAGACCATTAATCCTTTACACGATCTCACAGAATTTTGCAATGAATGACTAAATCGGCAGTACGCAACAAAAATTCAACTTGCTGCTCTAGGATTTAAGGAATTGAAGTTGGGTCAAGGTTAGAAAAATGCAAAGGCTTTTACTGGGTTATATGTTGTACTGTAGAATAATTCAGTAATCTTGCAGAACATGTGCTGAACACATTTAACAAAGGTAGGCAAAGCAAACTCCCAATTTTAGAGTTGTGGGTTAATTGTAACTTTGTTTTAAGAACAGTTACGGAGCACATGTATCCGAATCATTGCCATTATGACATCAGATCACTTGGAACTGAAGTCTGTGTCTGTAAGAATTCAGCAGAAAGCTGTGCTTTGTAAATAATTATATTTAATAAAGCATGTTAATATTCACTTATATAAGCATAGACCTCACATTACTACACTTGTTAAAAATTTGCTGAAAATAATTTTGGATGTGTATTATCAATTAGTGCACCTACCACTTCACCATCAATTTCTGCTCTTAGTCCCATTCTGATTTGTGGACCTTTCAATCACACTACAGCTTTGAGATTCTTTTTGTAATTATATTCACATAAATTTCTTATTCTTAATCTAAAAAATGAACACAAATAGTGTTTTCAGTATCGACAGGCTTGATAAAACAATTATTAAATGATCATTTTTTTGATGATGGGATGAATGGCCTTATTCTGTGGTGGAGAAACTAAGGACCGCGGATGCTGGAGATTAGAGACGAGGGTGATGATGAAGGGCTTTTACCTGAAACATCGAATATTCTGTGGTGGACCAATCTGTGATTGTATATTAATAAACATACTTTGCAGTTTTTTGACATGTAAACACAAAGTGCATTGAGAACTTTTGGCACAAATAATTCTGAAACCTTCCTGAAGAGAATATTTGGAGCTGCTGAAATAATCAGTATGATCTCAACACAGATCACAAAGCTGGAGTAACACTGAAACAATAAAGAGTTTGCTACTTTACTGTTTGTTGTCAGTACATTGAAGAGTGTTACATAAATTAACTTCCTGGAACAGAGTGTTCTGACAAAATCTGTCATGTTTACCACAGCAGTGAGTTCCCTCTGGAGCAATACTTTGTGTATTTTCCCACTGGGTCAAATAGAGAATTTCAAATGAATACACACTTTCTTGAGAGACTGCGTCACCACTGGACCAGAAATTATTGCCCATGGTTTGGTTTATAGACAAGGCAGAGTTTTAAAATTATAAAAGAACAGAACCCATTCAACCACAACCTTTTTCGGTATTTCTTCTATGGTTGAATGCGGATATATTGTATTTCAGAAACCATATCCTTATCAACTTCAAAGTAAGATGTTTCCATCTTTCCACAATGATGGCCTGGTAGAGTCTTAAGTGCCCTGAATTGACTGTCAGTCAGAACTCAAGGATCCAAAGAACACGTGACCAATTCTAATCTGTTTTTCGCTTGATAGGTTTTCTTTGTCCATATTGAAGGGAATTTTATTTTCTCTCACATGCGTCAGAACTCAACTTCCCTCCCTGAGATAATAAAACAACTTTTGTCATGACCTCAAGGTCAAAACCACCCATCCACCAAAACAAATTAACTACAAACGACAATACTAAATATAAGTGAGTTCTTGCCATTATCTTCTTTCCGTTTCGCCTAAGTGTTTTGTATTGACCTTAATGACCAACGGTACTGAACAAAACGGCCACCACTGAACATGTCACAAACCGTAAATCCAGTGTATGACTTGCACTTGTATATATATATATTAGCCCTTATCTATTATTTTCCACTTTGCCATCTACTCTCCTGAAAATAATGATTCAATCTAAAAGTAAAAATAGAAAACGACGCAAAGACTCAAAAAATGCCTTTTAACACCTTGCTCCTTGCCATTCTTGGAATCAAATATTTCTTACAGATCAAACAGTGAGTTATTTCTACTTTGTTCAGAATGTATCTTTTTCTCTGTGCATAATGTGATCTCCTTTATGTTGTAAGGGCCAAACACAGTAGTTAGTAGAGTGGTTTCTTTCTTTAATATGTGTTACGGAGATATGTCTCATGATTAAACTTTAAAATATAAGCCATAAGTATTAAGTTAGCCTGGAGCAGTGTTTTGTAGAGAAATAAGATGGTGGCATTTTCTGGAACTGCAGATTGGAAGAAGAAAAAATGGCCCTTAGTAGGATGATATGCTCTTCTTGTCAGATGTGGGAGCTTAGGGAGAGTTTACATGTTACTGAGGTTTATATCTGCTATAAATGCTGTCAGTTGCAAATCCTACCAGATCGAATGGATTGGTTAGAGCAACAGTTGGAGGCAATGAGGAATTGACAAGAGCAAGAGGATGTGTGGATGGCAGTTATAGGAAGTGAGAAAAGCCGCAGATACAGTCACATAGACGGGTTAACTCCAAGGAAGGTATGAGACGCAGATAGGCAGTGCAGGAGTCTTCTGTGGCTATCCCCATTTCAAACAAGTATGCTGCTTTGAAAAATGTGGGGAGTGATAGATTCTCAGGGGAATGTTGCATAAACAGCCAAGCTTCTGGTATCGAGACCGTCTCCAATACAGTGAGGGGTACGGAGAGCTAGATTAGAGTGGTGCTGAAAAAGCACAGCAGGTCAGGCAGCATCCGAGGACCAGGAAAATCGACGTTTCGGGCAAAAGCCCTTGTGATTACTGATGAATTCAGGAATCAGTTATCTGTAAGAATAATAGGGTGGTTATGATAGGAGATTTTAACTTTCCAAACATAGACTGGGACTGCCATAGTGTTAATCATTTAGATGGATAGGAATTTCTTAAGTGTGTACAAGAAAACTTTCTGATGTACCTACTAGAGAAGACGCAAAACTTGACCTACTGTTGGGAAATAAGACAGGGCAGGTGACTGATGTGTCAGTGGGGGAGCACTTTGAGGCCAGCAACCATAATTCTATTAGTTTTAAAATAGTGATGGAAAAGGATAGACCAGATCTAACAGTTAAAGTTCTAAATTGGAGAAATGCCAATTTTGACAGTATTAGGCAAGAACTTTCAAAAGCTAGTTGGGCGCAGAAGTTCGCAGGTAAAGGGATGGCTGGAAAATGGGAAGCCTTCAGAAATGAGATAACAAGAATCCAGAGGAAGTATATCCCTGTCAGGATGAAAGGAAAGGCTGGTAGGTATAGGGAATGCTGGATGATTAAAGAAATTGACTAAAGAAGGAAGCATATGTCAGGTATACACAGGAGAGATTGAGTGAATCTTAGAAGAGTATAAAGGTAGTAGGAGTATACTTAAGTGGGAAATCAGGAAGGCAAAAAGGGGACATTAGGTAACTTTGGCAAATAGAGTTAAGGAGAATCCAAAGAGTTTTTACAAAACATTAAGGACAGAAGGGTAACTAGGGAGATAATAGGGATCCTCAAAGATCAGCAAGGCGGCCTTTGTGTGGAGCCACAGAAAATGGGGGAGATACTAAATGAATACTTTGCATCAGTATTTACTGTGGAAAAGGATATGGAAGATATAGACTGTACGGAAATAGATGGTGACATCTTTATAAATGTCCAGATTACAGAGGAGGAAGTGCTGGATGTCTTGAAATGGTTAAACATGGATAAATCCCCAGGACCTGATCAGGTGTGCCCTAGAACTCTGTGGGAAGCTAGGGAAGTAATTGCTGGGCCCCTAGCTGAGATATTTGTATCATCGACAGTCACAGATGAGGTGCCGGAGTTCCCCATGGGAGACTGATTAGCAAGGTTAGATCTCATGGAATACAGGGAGAACTAGCCATTTGGATACAGAACTGGCTCAAATGTAGAAGACAGAGGGTGGTGGTGGAGAGTTGTTTTTCAGACTGGAGGCCTGTGACCAGTGGTGTACCACAAGGATCGATGATGGATCCACTACTTTCTGACATTTATATAAATGATTTGGATGTGAACATAAGACGTATAGTTAGTAAGTTTGCAGATGACACCAAAATTGGAGGTATAGTGGACAGCAAGGAAGGTTATCTCATGATTACAACAGGATCTTAATCAAATGGGCCAATGGACTGAGGATTGGCAGATGGAGTTTAATTGAGATGCGAGGTGCTGCATTTTGGGAAAGCAAATCTTAACAGGAATTATACACTTAATGGTAAGGTCCTAGGGAGTGTTGATGAACAAAGAGACCTTGGAGTACAGTTTCATAGCTCCTTGAAAGTGGAGTTGCAGGTAGATAGGATAGTGAAGAAGGTGTTTTGTATGCTTTCCTTTATTGGTCAGAGTATTGAGTACAGGAGTTGGGAAATCACGTTGCGGCTGTGCAGGACATTGTTTAGGTCACTTGTAGATTATTGCATGCAATTCTGGTCTCCTTTCTATCAGAAAGATGTTGTGAAACTTGAAAGGGTTCAGAAAAGATTTACAAAGTGGAATACAAGTGTGAGCCTGAGCTTCTGTTTGGCTATTGCTTTAAACCTTCATTGCATTTCTACTGTGGCCTCTCTGTATCAATGAAGTTTTATATAAATTCAGGAAACAGCACCTCGTTTTCTGATTAGACACTTTATAGTTTTCAGTAATCAACACTGAATTTAAGAGATTCAGATTGTAATCACTGTCTCAATTTTTTTCAGGTAGCAGGTATTAGTAATTACTCTGTTGCCATTCACACCTCCTCTAGACTCAGAGAGTCATACAGCACAGAAACAAACCCTTCAGTCCAACCAGTCCATGTCAAACATAATCCCAAACTAAACTAGTCCCACCTGCCTGCTCCTGGCCCATATCCCTCCAAACCTTTCCTATTCATGTACTTATCTAAATATCTTATAAATGTTGTAATTGTACCCGCATGCATCACTTCCTCAGGAGGTTTATTCCACATGCGAACTACCTTCTGTGTCAAAAACTTGCTCATTATGTCTTTTTTAAATCTCTCTCTTCCCACCTTCAAAATGTGTCCCCTTGTCTTGAAATCCCCTATCTTAGGGAAATGACAACTACCATTAACCCTATCCAGACCCTTATTATTTTATAAACCTCTCAACCTCCTACGCTTCAGTGAAAAAAGTCCCAGTCTATCCAGCCTTTCTTTATAACTCAAACATTCCATATCTGGCAACATCCTGGTAAATCTCTTCTGAACTGTCTCCAGTTTAATAATATCCTTCCTATAACTGGATGACCAGAACTGAACACAGTATTCCAGATGAGGTCTCCTATACAACCTCAACATGACTTCCCAACTCCAAAGGACTGAGCAATGAAGGCAAGCTATCTAAATGCCACCCTTTCTATATGTGACCCAAACCTCAAAGAATTATGTACCTGAACCCCTTGGTCCTTTGTTATATAACACTAACCATTAATTAAATAAGTCCTACTCTTGTTTGTTGTACCAAAGTGCAATATCTCGCATTTATGCAGATTGAACGTCATCTGTCACTTTTCAGCCCATAGACCCATTTGATCAAGATCCCTTTGTAATCCTAGGAAACTTTCTTCACTGTCCGTAATTTTTTTATCCCATTTCCAAATTCTGCAGCATAATTAGTTTTGTCATTTAATTCGTCCTGTCTTCCACCTTATTGCAGTGTTTTCCTTTAGTTCTCTTCCTCCTGACCATCAGATTAGATGGTTTGTCTATAAATATATATTATAGTGTTATGATCAGGTGAGGAAGGGGGAGGGACCAGTGTCTTTTTAACAGCCACTCAGTTGGCACACAGCTATCTCACTTCACTAAAAAGATAGTTCAATAGAAAATGAAGGAAACAAAGTCTTCTGAGTAAAAGCAAGAGAAGTTTATTACCTACTAACCAGAAGAAACAAAATAATAAAAACACAACCTCAAACACAAGCACAAACTCAGGTAATAGGTTTCAAAGGAGATGTCTGATAGAGATAGGAAAAATAATATAGTTAAACAGTCATTCGATTCCTTGAGGTGTTAGATTCTGAATGTGAGGCCACAATTGTTTCATGGCTGTCTTGTATCATCAGCAGTAGCAGAATCTCTAGATATCTGTAGAGTTTTCACTGACTTTACATTTCTCAATTTGCTTTTTCAGAAGCTCTGTACTCTGCAATAGTGAGAGAAAGAGGCAATGAGAACAATTGATCAACTTTCAGCCATTGTTGTCACAGACGCAGTTATCATTCTCTCTGCTATGCTGCTCAAATACACCTTTTGAAATGTCATTCCGTGAGCATAGAATCTCTACAGTGTGGAAGCAGGCAATTCAGCCCTTCGAGTCCACACTGACCCTCTGGAGAGTATATACCCAGGTCCACGCCCTCCCCTTTCCCTGTAACCCTGCATTTCCCATGACTAATCCACCTAGCCTGCACCTCCCTGGACACTATGGGCAATTTATCATGGCCAATCCATCTAACCTGCTGTGGGAAACTGTGGGAAACTGAAGCACCCGGAGGAAACCCATGCAGACGTGGGGAAAATGTGCAAACTTCACACAGTCACCCCATGGGTGGAGTCAAACCTTGGTCCCTGGCACCACGAGGCAGTAATATGAACCACTGTGCCACCGTGCCACTCTGAATGTCGAAGTCTTCACTATCTTTCAAAGCTGGCTGACTGGCAGGTGAGCCTTTCATCTTCAAATAAATAAGATCACGATAAACATGTGAATTAAACAGAAGATGTGAATTTGTTGACATTGATTTAGTTGCCTGGTTTTGATATCTTTCATTAGAATGATAATCTCAGAGCATTTTTCTTTAATCGACATGGGTCTCATAAAACTTCCCTCAATCGGTCATCAGGTTATTTTTCTTTGCTTTGAAAAACCATTTTAATCTATGAAAGGTTTTACAATCAGATGATGCAAGTTAAAATATGATGGACACATTTACCACTATTGTAATAATTGCATTATGGGTAGAATCACTCTTATACTTGCTGTTTCCCTCTCAAACACAACCTCCCTCACACTCACTGTTCTTCCTCTCACACACAAGTTCCCTCATACACGCATTCTTCTTACACACAGCCTTCAATTCCAGTCTAGGGGTTTGTCATGGTCAGTCAGCCACTTGAGGCGGTCAGAGTTAAAATGTTCTCCACATAAATGGTGAGGAACCCAAATATCACCATCTGTCTTGGCTCTCTCTGATGTTTTCCTTCTGAAATGAGAAAGATGCAGTATGGAGGACCTGTTTGGGGATTATCGAGCACTAGGAAGGAAATTGAAGTACAGGTCCTCAAGGGTCATAATCTCTGGATTACTGCCTGAGCCACGTGCCAATTGGCATAGGGATAAGAAAATTAGGGAAGTAAACATGTGGCTAAGCGATTGGTGTGGGAAAGAGGGATTCCACTTCATGGGGCATTGGCATCAGTTTTGGAACCGGGGGGATCTGTACCGTTGGGACGGTCTCCACCTGAACCAATCAGGTATCAATGTTCTAGCGAAGAGGATAAATAGGGTGGTCAGTAGGACTTTAAACTTCTGAGTTGGGGGGAAGGGAAAGTGAAAGCGACAGGGAGTATGGAGGTAAATGGCAAGATAAGCAGCAGGATAGCATGTTTCCAGGCGGATTTAAAATTGAGGCAGACTGAGAATGCAGTAAAAAGCAAGGATAACTTAGGACATATGACTTCCAAAATCTCTAATGATAAGGAAGTTAGCATTAAGGCACTTTACCTGAATGCTCGTAGCATACATAACAAAGCCGATGAACTAATGGCACAGATAAAAGTGAATGATTATGATGTAGTAGGCACCACAGAGACTTGGTTACAGGGGGGTCAGGACTGGCAGTTAAACCTCCATGGTTTTTCAACTTACCGAAAAGACAGAGAGGTGGGCAGAGGGGGTGGGGTTGCCTTGTTAGTTAAGAACAAAATTAAATCTATGGTATTGAATGACATAGCCTCGGATGATGTGGAGTCTGTGTGGGTGGAATTGAGGAACCACAAAGGCAAAAAAAACAGAATTGGAGTTGTGTATAGACCTCCTAACAGTGGTCAGGACCAGGGACGCAACATGTACCGGGAAATAGAGAAGGCATGTCAGAAAGGCAAGGTTACATTGATCATGGGAGACTTCAATATGCAGGTGGACTGGGTAAATAATGTTGTTAGTGGACCTAAAGAAAGGGAATTCATGGAATGCTTACAGGATGGATTTTTGGAACAGCTTGTCATGGAGCCCACAAGAGAGCAGGCTATTCTGGACCTAATGCTTTGCAATGAACCAGACTCTATAAAAAGATCTTAAAGTAAGGGAATCCTTAGGAAGTAGCGACCATAATATGGTAGAGTTCAGTCTGGAGTTTGAAAGGGAGAAGGAAAAATCGGATGTAATGGTGTTACAGTTAAATAAAGGTAATTATGAGGGCATGAGAGAGGAACTGACTAAAATAGACTGGAAGCAGAGGCTAACCGGGAAGACAGTAGAGCAAAAATGGCAGGAGTTTGTAGGTATAATTGAGGACACTGTACAGAGGTTCATTCCCAAGAAAAGAAAGATTAACCGGGGAGGGATTAGACAACCTTGGCTGACAAAGGAAGTCAGGAAATGTATTAAAGAAAAAGAGAGATCCTATAAAATGGCTAAGAACAGTGGGAAATCAGAAGATTGGGAAGGATACAAAAGCAAACAGAGGATAACAAAGAGTGTAATAAGAAAGGAGAGGATCAAATATGAAGGAAGGCTAGCCAGTAATATTAGAAATAATAGTAAAAGTTTCTTTCAGTACATAAGAAACAAACGACAGGCAAAAGTAGACATTGGGCCACTTCAAACTGATGCAGGAAGCCTAGTGATGGGAGATAAGGAAATAGCAGGAGAACTTAACAAGTACTTTGCATAAGTTTTCACAGTGGAAGACATGAGTAATATCCCAAAAATTAAAGGGTGTCACGGGGCTGAGTTGAGTATGGTTGCCATTACGAAAGAGACAGTGCTAGAAAAGTTAAAAAGTCTTAAAATTGATAAATCTCCTGGCCCCGATGGGATACACCCTAGAGTTCTGAGAGAGGTGGCTGAGGAAATAGCAGAGGCATTGGTTGAGATCTTTCAAGAGTCACTGGAGTCAGGAAAGGTCCCGGATGATTGGAAGATGGCTGTTGTAACCCCCTTGTTCAAGAAAGGATCAAGGCAAAAGATGGAAAATTATAGGCCAATCAGCTTAACCTCGGTTGTTGGTAAAATTCTAGAATCCATCATTAAGGATGAGGTTTCTAAATTCTTGGAAGAGCAGAGTCTGATTAGAACAAGTCAACATGGATTTAGTAAAGGGAGGTCATGCCTGACAAACCTGTTGGAATTTTTTGAAGAGGTAACAAGTAGGTTAGACCAGGGAAACCCAGTGGATGTGGTATATCTAGACTTTCAAAAGGCCTTTGATAAGGTGCCACACGAGAGGCTGTTGAGCAAGGTGAGGGCCCATGGTGTTCGAGGTGAGCTGCTGGGATGGACTGAGGATTGGCTGTCTAACAGAAGGCAGAGAATTGGGATAAAAGGTCCCTTTTCAGAATGGCAGCCGGTGACGAGAGGTGTCCCGCAGGGTTCGGTGCTGGGGCCACAGCTGTTCACATTATATATTAATGATTTGGATGAGGGAACCGGGGGAATTCTAGCGAAGTTTGCCGATGATACAAAGTTAGGTGGACAGGCAGGTAGTACTGAAGAAGTGGGGAGGCTACAGAAGGATCTAGACAGGTGGGGAGAGTGGTCCAGGAAATGGCTGATGGAATTTAACATGAGCAAGTG
>NC_057742.1:21958966-22001832 GCF_004010195.1 Chiloscyllium plagiosum
GCGTGTCCAGCGGAGATTCACACGGATGATCCCTGGAATGATAGGTCTAACATATGAGGAACGGCTGAGGATCCTGGGATTGTATTCATTGGAGTTTAGAAGATTAAGGGGATATCTAATAGAAACTTACAAGATGGCTTGGAGAGGGTGGACGCTAGGAAATTGTTTCCGTTAGGCGAGGAGACTAGGACTCGTGGACACAGCCTTAGAATTAGATGGGGTAAATTCAGAACAGAATTGCAGAGACATTTCTTCAGCCAGAGAGTGGTGGGTCTGTGGAATTCATTGCCGCAGAGTGCAGTGGAGGCTGGGACGCTAAATGTCTTCAAGGCAGAGATTGATAAATTCTTGATGTCACAAGGAATTAAGGGCTACGGGGAGAATGCGGGTAAGTGGCGTTGAAATGCCCATCAGCCATGATTGAATGGTGGAGTGGACTCAATGGGCCGAATGGCCTTACTTCCGCTCCTATGTCTTATGGCCTTATGGTCCTTTTAAGGGAGGAAGAGGATAGTGCACTTGCGCTGACAGAGTGAAAAACAACATTGATCTTCTTCCTCTAGTGCTGGGCATTCCTCCAGAAAACTGAGACAGCTGGACCCAGGTGGCAACCATGTACTAGGCTGGCATAGTCATGGCCTCCACTACTAGCCCAGGGGGAATAGGAATTACCATCTGTCCACCATCCTATCCAACACGTTTCTGGGAAATTCCAGAATATATTGACAGTGGCAATTCTTTCTGAGATTGGCATGTGGTAAAATGGGGATAGATGAGAGGGACGCCATAGAGGCAGGATAGGATATTTGTGGTAAGATTTGATTTGATTTTCTTTGATTTATTATTGTCACATGTACCTAGGTACAGTGAAAAGTTTTGTTTTGCATGCAGATCATACCATACAAAGTGCATAAGGGTAATAGAACAGAGCAACAAACATAATGTTACAGCTACAGTGAAGGTGCACAAAGCGAGATCAACATTAAATTTAAAATTTAAGAGGTCCATTCCGAAATCTAATTACAGCGGGGAAAAATCTGATGGCATGTGTGTTTAAGCTTTTCTATCTTCTGCCCGACAGAAGAGATTGGAAGAGATTGTAACTGATTGGGAGGAGTCAAGATTGTACTGAGGCCTTTTTGAAGCAGCAAGAAGTAAACATGGAGTTAATGGTTGGCTTGCATGATAGACTGGGCTCTAGGCACAACTCTCTGTAGTTTCTTACAGTCCTATTTGGTAAGATTGGTAATCTTTCGTAAGGTTTGATGAGAAAACCCATTAGTCCTCATGGCAAGAATCCCTCCAAAAAAAAGTGACACAATTGGCACCTATCCAAAAAAATCCTTGAGATTCGCCTTCCTCTGTTTATCTGTTTTAATGTTAAATATTTTAGTGGCATTAGCAATCAATTTAAAATAAATGTAATAGCTCATTTCATTCTTAAAATATTTGATGGAATATACAATAGTTCAGCAAAAATACATTTGTGAAAATCAAATCTAAAGTTTAGATGATATTTTAACAATGGAGGAGATATTTGAGGTTGGATACCAGAAATAAATCATGCTTTGAACACTGCACAAATAAAATCTAGGTTTACATATTTACAACAAATTTGTTCAATAAAGTGGTATGACTAATATCTGCACAATGAGGAATATGAATAATGAATGACAACATCCTAATAGTAACTATCAGAATAAATTTTATACAGTTAAGATGGATGAAGTCATTAATCTGCAAATAATCATTTCTTGTTTTCACATAGAAGCCTTTGGGTCAATACAAAAACCTCAGCTTAGCTTCCATTTGATAGTATCTGACAACAAAGAAATCAAGCTTGTTGGAATGCAATCACTTTACACGCCTGAAACATTACAAATTTACAGAACCTGAATGTGTCTGAAAAGCACAAAAATAAAAAAAAAAAGTCCCTGTGAAGAATTTGGAAATATTTCATGTTTTATGATCACAGTTTCAGTACTGTCTCCAAATCAATGTCTTTGAACTTGGGCACATGTCACCTTCCATAAATAATAAATATTAAGAGAGACTAATGCAAAGTCATTGGGCAACACATTTCCCTGTCAGTTCAGAGGAAGGGTCACTTGACCTGAAACCTTAACTCTGGTGTCTCTCCATAGATGCTGCCAGACCTGCTGAGCTTCTCCAGCAATTACCATTTTTGTTTCTAATTTACAGCATCCACTATTCTTTTGGTTTTTAGATTTTGTTACAGCTTTCTGTTTGCCCAGGAGCCCTGTGAGTAAAATTATTAGTTCCTAAACAAATTGGGTAAAAAAACCTTAAGGTTTTTTTTTGGATAGGTGCCAATTGTGTCACTTTTTTTTGGAGGGATTCTTGCCATGAGGACTAATGGGTAATCTTATGAAAGATTACCAATCTTACCAAATAGGACTGTAAGAAACTACAGAGAGTTGTGCCTAGAGCCCAGTCTATCATGCAAGCCAACCATTAACTCCATCTATACTTCTTGCTGCTTCAAAAAGGCTACCAAATGCCCCCTAGTATACTTATACTTGTAGAGGGCAAAAAAAAAGCCAGATATCTTGTTCCTAATTATGTGGTAGAGACTTGCTGAAAGTATATCCATGTAAATACTGACCTGATAAGAGTAACGGTGAAACGCTTATAGTTAAATAGCCTGCCAATACTCACTGTCTAGGGTTACACAGAACGAAAGTCCTGGAAAGTGTCTACTTTTGAAGCCTAATTGAAGATGTAACGGTCTGCTTTCAGGAAACAGAGATTTCCTTCTAAATGTTCGCTATAAATTAAGTAGGAGGCAATGTTTGTTGGACATATTTCTTCATGTAACAAGATAGAAGAATGAGAAAGCTGATCTCTATCTTTGACTCATTGACGCATTGCACCAAACTCCGACAACACAGAGAACCTTCAATATTGATTACATTCCTTACAAAATTGTCAAACCAACAGTTCAGCTTTTCATCTTCTCCTTCAGGGTTGACACTTCAGATAATGCCATCAGTTCACTGGGGACATAGCAGACATCCATGTTGATTGAAATAATAACAACTTGTTTTTGTATAGCATCTTTAACATGATAAAATATCCCAATACACTTTGCAAGAGTAATTACATTAAAAACTGTCGATTTCTTGAAGCAGTTCTTTAAAATGTTTAATTACAGGAAGAAAAAAGAAGAGATTTTATCAGCTTAACTTCCTCTTTGACAATTTCCTAATGTTTCTGCATCAAAGTTAAAAGTTTATCCTGAATGCTTTGAATGCTGTGGAGCTTGCCAATGCCAGCAGTTTGGATCTGTAAATAATGTTGCTAATTCATTCTGATCCATTTTTAGTGCCCTTAACATTGACTTACTCCACATTCACATTGCACACAGACAGGACGGGTCAAATTAAACAAATTACTGAGCATGGAGATAAAGGAAGTGGATGCCAACATTTGGATTGAAATGTGCTTATTAAAATGCCATATGACAACTTAGTTGAAAGGATTGAGGCACATGTATATTAAAGGCAGCAGAGGAGCGGCAGTGTGCAGGAGTATGGTTGAGTTGGAAGAAGTTTTAGCTTGAGTTAATTCAAGCGAGATCAAATCCCACTTCAGGTGCTGAGCACACAAGTCAATGCTAAATATCCAGTGCAGTCACCAGCAAGTGATGTTAGTACTGAGACCTCATCTGCCCTCTCAGGTGGAGAAGGGTTCAGTTAGCTCAGCTGGTTGGTTTGCGATGCCAAAAGCATGGGTTCAATTCCTGCACTGGCTGAGGTTACCATGAAAGCCCTGCTTTCTCAAATTGTCCTTCGCCTGAGGTGTAGTGACCCTCAGATTAAATCACCAGACATCTCTGTCTAATGAGAGAGCAGCTCTCTGGGACAATGACAACTTTACTTTTCCGTGTAGTTGCAATAGATCCCAAGGTACCATTTCAAAATTGAGCAACAGAGGGAATAAAATTGAATGTTTTTGACAAGAAACTGAGCTATAAGCAGAAGCATGTATTTTAAACTTGTTTCTCTGTGAAAAGAGTATGTAGTATCACTGGGAATGGACATCGAAAATAGTCTATAGTCCTCTGAGAAATGGAGAAAATATGTTAAAGGTGATGGAATGATCAAAATTTTAAGGATTTAAAAAGAAGAGAACATAGAACATAGAACAATACAGCGAACCACAGGCCCTTCGGCCCTCGATGTTGCACCGACCTGTGAACTATTCTCAGCTCGTCCCCCTACACTATCCCATCATCATCCATGTGCTTATCTAAGGATTGTTTAAATTTCCATAATGTGGCTGAGTTGACTACATTAGCAGGTAGGGCATTCCATGCCCTTACCACTCTCTGTGTAAAGATTATCTTTATTAGTTGGTATTCTCAGGACATAATTGGAGAGAAATTTTAGAACTTCTTTATGCAAAAACAAGGAATATGTTACAATAAAAAATGGTGAAAATGGAATCAATTAAAGTATATGAAAAAGGCTGTGGATATATATCAGGTGAAGTGGACCAATGGTTCCCTGTGGTGTGAAATTCAACGATTCTGTAATTTTTATCTCCTTCATTTGTTGGCAGGGGATCAACATTCCCTGTTGAAAGGTTTTCAATTAAAAAAAATCAAGGGATGGCTTTTAGGTGTGGGTTGAATTAGCCTGCAGAATGGAGGGATCTGCATTCCTGTATTAAGTATCATAATCCCTTTGGCATGAGGCAGCTTGGAATGCTGAGTTGCTGCAATTTATTGACATGATAAAATCCATGGACGTCATAATCAGACATTCCAGTTTGAAACTAATAGCTGTTGCACCAGCAGCAGGAGGAATTTTTAAAGAATAAAACAGAATCAGCAGTATGAAAATTAAAAAGAAACAACTTGTGCATTTCCTATAAATTCACATTATAACACTCAGTTGATTTATGAGAGATGTACTATTTAATAATTCTGTCTATAAATCCCTTGCCCAGTGTATCCCATTTTTATCATTGCAAAGATAACAGGAAATGTCTCATATCTTCACATGAGGAAATTAAACCCATTATTTTATCCTTCTCTAATATTAAATGTAAATGAAACGCTGACTCTGGTTTACTCTGTTCAGTTTGACATGCGACTTTCAATGTTCAGGGTTGTACATTTTTTTAAAAACTCAATAATTTTAGGTGTTTTTCTCACTTAAAGATTTCAGCTGGTTTCTCTGAAATTACATGGACTTGCTAGGTTGCAGTGTTCCATAGAAATACTGACTGCAAAAATACAGTTCTTCTCTGAGTGATTTAGAAATAATATGATGAAATGGGTTCAAAGTTTGGGTGAAGATTTGTAGCTCGGGTGCTCGTTATTGTGGTTCTGTTCGCTGAGCTGGAAATTTTTGTTGCAAACGTTTCATCCCCTGTCTAGGTGACATCCTCAGTGCTTGGGAGCCTCCTGTGAAGCGCTTCTGTGGTGTTTCCTCTGGCATTTATAGTGGCCTGTCCCTGCCGCTTCCGGTTGTCAGTTTCAGCTGTCCGCTGTAGTGGCCGGTATATTGGGTCCAGGTCGATTTGTTTGTTGATGGAGTTTGTGGATGAGTGCCATGCTTCTAGGAATTCCCTGGCTGTTCTTTGTTTGGCTTGCCCTATAATGATAATGTTGTCCCAGTCGAATTCATGATGCTTGTCGTCTGCGTGTGTGGCTACTAAGGATAGCTGGTCGTGGCGTTTCGTGGCTAGTTGTGTGCGAGATATGCGGCTGTCCGGCCCCATCTCAGGCACTTTTATTTCCCTTCCCAGGAACAAAGACACGGAGGAGTCTGTCCAAAACTTTTCATTCAACTTTGCAAAGTCGGGTGCAGTGCCTCGTGGGTGCACACATGAATAATAATCTCCACACATTATATACACGTAAATGTGGGCTGGGTCTCCTACTGCTGTCTTGACCAATGAGTGCTAGGGTTCCCCACTGTTTTCCTTATTTGGGTTCTGGTGCCTGCGATTATTTTGTTACTCACTTGGCCAATCAGTGTTCGAGTTCCCCGTTCTTTCCTTATATGGATGATGTTGTACAACTGTGGTTAAGGACGGTCTCTCAACTATCGAGGAAAGCTGTTTCAATTGTTTCATTCATAAAAACATGGGGGAGGTCCGGCACCAGTTTCGAGTGTCTGCTTGTGTTTACTATAAGGTAGAAAAGACTAAAATGCAGCTAACCGTTTAAAAATTACACTACCCCCTACAGTTGATGTTCATGGATGCGGATCGTTAGCTGTCTTCCTGTTTGTCCTATATAGTGTTTTGTGCAGTCCTTGCATGGGATTTTTTTTTGGCCCATGAACCATTTGGCCCAACAAGCCCAGTCCTGGGTTTGATTCCATCTTGGCGTAACTATCTGTTTGGAGTTTGCATATCATCTCTGTGTCTGGGTGCTCCAGTTTACTCCCACAATTGAAAGATATGCAGGCTTGTTGGTTTAGCCATGGAAAATGCAGGGTCGTGAGGAGGTCAGTCTGGTTGGGCTACTATTCAGTGTGGGCTTGTTGGGCCAAATGGTCTACTTCCATAGTATAGGGATTTATAATACCATTCAACATTATAATGCTAATCCTTTAGCACAATACCATACTCCTGCTTTCTCCTCATAAGCCTGACATTTTTTACCTCTGGAAATATATTTACTTTTTTCATAAATATTTCCAATGACTTTAATTCCACAGCTTTCTGTGGTAGAGTATTCCACAGCTTTAACACTGAATGGAGAAAGTTCTGCTCATTTCAGTCTGAAATTGCTGAGCACAAATCCTGAGATTCTGACTACTTGTTTGGGATCCTTCAGCCAGGAGGAACCACTAATCCCATAACTGGACTGTCTGGCCCTGTCCTAGACATTTGTGGATTTCAATGAAGTTCCCTCTCATTCTTCTTAACTCCAGTGAACACAGGCCCAGTCAACTCAATCTCTCCTTATACGCCAAACCTGTTATCGCAGGAATTTGTGTGGTGAACCTTTACTTCATTCTTTCTATGGCATTTTTAGCTTTTCTTAGTTACAGACAGTCCAGGTATGGTCTCATCAAGACCCTATGCAGCTGCAGTAAGACATCCTTGTTCCTGTACTCACAACGCCCTTACAATGAAGGCTAACTTACCATTTGCCTTCCTGCAGCACCTGCATGCTTGATTTCAATGCCTGGTCCCCGGGACCCTCAGGTCCCTTAGTATCAACCGTTCCCAATCTATCACCATTCAAAAAATACTTTGTCTCTTTGTTTTTCATATCAAAGTGGATATCTTCACATTTATCGTTGTTGCACTGGTTCTACCATGCATTTGTGCACTCACTCAATTTGTCTATATCATCTTGAAGATTCTTCATCTTATCCCTACCATTCACCATCCCACTTAATTCTGGGTCATCTGCAAACTTGGAAATATTACATTTGATTTCCTCACCAAATCACTGATACACATTGTGAACAGTTAGGGCCTTAGCACTGATCCCTGAGGTATTCTCCCAAGTCTCTGAATTCCATACCAAAAATGTCCTATTGATTTCTACTCTCTGTGACTTATCTATTAACTAGCTCTCATTCAATGCCAAGAGTGATCAGGAACAAGGAAGTTCCAAAATTGCCTCTTGCACAAAATAAATGTTCAAAATCTCACAATGTTAAAAATGTATAACCAAACTTTCAATGACAGGACAATACAGTGAATGTCAAGGTGTTCACTGGATGGATGGCATAGTGCCTTCATGCACCAACTTACACTCCTATGACATGTCAGGTAAACATAGGTTCAATCTCACTAGTTCACTGTTGTCGGGAAGAGTACACTGAGTAATGAATGTTAACGGATCATTGACAATACTATAAGAAAATATTTCAGGTCATTTATTTTTTATCCTCCTTGATATATGCTGTATAGGGTGTGCAACTGTTAAAAATATAGCAAAAATACCACAATAAAAAGTGAGGAAGCTCTGTACTGCAAACACATTACATTCTCATTAAAAGCAACCTTCTGACAACCTTTTAGAGGTCATGTGATTTCACAGCTGACCGCCAGAATACTGAAAAATACTTTTAATTAGGAGCTGACAGTTAATTTCAAGGTAAATTACACTAAATTGGGATAGAAAACAACATCTAACACCCAGGTTAAGTTAACATTCACAAAATGTCCCTTGGTTGGAAATAGCCTCACCAATAACCGATGAGAACTTACGGAAAAGAGATAAGGCTTTCTCTTGAATGAAAGGGGTGGGTTGGGGAATTTTGTGGATTGTCAGGAGCCCTGTTATTTATAACGTGTGCAGGGTTGTTGATTGCCTTATAACATCACAAAGATGCTAAGAACACAAATGTTGTGTGCCCAGATTGCCAGTGAAGAGCAAAGTGAGAGAGCTCAAAGGCATCAAAACAAATTAAGAGATTGAAGAAACTACTGTGCTAAAGGAAACATTCCAAATCAGTGCATTAACAAAGATTGAGAGAGGAAAGGAATTGGTTATGTACAACTGCCAGCAACAAGGCTGGTCCTCAAAAACACTTGCTTGTAAAATAAAACAAGTTATCTTAAATGCGCCTAGCCTTATAGGAACAACCCACCTTTATATGCCCTGAATACAAAATTGTGCTTTGTAATGCCATTGTCCAAGACAATGTGTGCCGAATGCCATCTTGGTGAAGGGATTAGTGAAGATATTAGGAGCAGACATTGCGTAAGGGACCACATCTTTTTCTTTCTTGGGCAACAAACTGGAATGGAAATTGAACATTGCTATGTGTCTGAAATACTCAGAGAGGCTTCCAATTTAGAAAAAAAACAAGTGGGATTATGTGGTACATTCACGGTTGTACAAGACAGTGTTGTTTTTTGGAGCAATGAAAACATTATCGATAAATTTTGACATTATCGAGTCAATGTGGTACTCAGAGTCTTGACTTAAGCAACAACTGCCTGATGTCAGCCCTTGGATTCAGTGACCTGTAGTTTTCTACTAATATGTTAGGGCAGTGCAGCTAGAAACATTCAGAGCTGGCAAATAGAAAACACTTTTGTCCCTTCTCTGTCTGTGATGGAAAAGACAAAAAAAATCAAGAAATGTAAAAGAAAGAATTTGGAAACAAGAAAGTTTCATTCTATCAACTATTACATTGAAGAATGACCATCATTCTACAGACAAAACTAGGTCATTGTTGCTAAAATTCAACGAACTGTGAAAGACCATTTAACCCAGGAGCTGGTATAGACTTTTGATTATCAGAATTTTATTTTCCATCTTTATATTTTGCACCTGTAATGCTTACGTTGAGCCATTTCATTTTTTTCTATTGTCTCCATGACTGACTGCGTGTGTGTGTGTGTTTGGGGTTTTAAAGGGTATAGTTTAAGTTACATCATATTAGATGAATGATCCTTTTTTTCTCATAAAGGAGAAGCTTGGTTGCAATAAATAGAATGTTTCATGATGTTACTTTCAAAATTTGGTGTGAACTATTTTTGTTCTGAATCTCTTTGCCAATAAATGATATGCCTGTGTGCTTCTCTTCACTCCACCTGACCATTAGGTTTCCTACAGTGGGGAAACAGGCCCTTCGGCCCAACAAGTCCACACCAACCCCCTGAAGGGTAACCCACCCATACCCATTTCCCTCTGACTAATGCACCTAACACTATCGGCAATTTAACATGGCCAATCCACCCTACCTGCTCATCTTTGGATTGTGGGAGGAAACCAACACAGACACAGGGAGTATGTGTAAACTCCACACAGACAGTTGCCCAAGGCTGGAATCAAACCTGGTCTATGGTGCTGTGAGGCAGCAGTGCTAGCCACTGAGCCACCGTGCCACATGATGGAGCAGCACTCTGAAAGCTTGTGATTTCAAATGAACTATAAAGTCATAAAGATGTACAGTATGAAAACACACTGGTCCAACTTGTCCATTCCAAGCTGATATCCTAAGTTAATCTAGTCCCATTTGCCAACACCTGGCCCATATCCATTCAAACCCCTCCCATTCATATACATGTCCAAATCCTTTTTAAATGTTGTAATTGTACCTGTATCCATCACTTCCTCTGGCAGCTCATTCCACACGTGCACCATTCTCTGCAATAAAAAGTTGTCCCTTGGGTCCCCCTTGAATCTTTCCCTCTCACCCTAAACCTATGCTGGACTTCCCTAACCCAGGGAAATGGCACTGTACACCCACCATATTCATGCCCTCACGATTCCACAAACCTCCACAAGGTCATTAATTTACCTCCAACACTCCAGGAGAAACAACCCCAGCCTACTTAGCCTCTCCCTATAGTTCAAACCTTCCAAATCTGGCAACATCCATGTAAATCTTTTCTGAACACTTTCAAGTTTCACAACATCTTTCCTATAGGAGGGAGACCAGAATTGCACACAATATTCCAAAAGTGGCCTAACCAATGTCATTCTTGGAATCTTGATTTGATCTCTCCTCTTTCTTTTAAATTCCAGAGACTTTGGGATAAACTGTTCAATCTCTCATCATACGACAAACTCCCTCATCTCTGGGATCAACCTGCTCTGAATTGCCTCCATTGTCATTACATCTTTCCTCAAATAAGGAGACTAAAACTGTGCACAATACAGGTGCGGTCTCACCAATACCTTGTATAGTTGCAACCATACTTCCTTACATTTATATTCCGTTCCTTTAACTATAAATGCCCACATTCTACTCACTTTCTTTACTATCTGCTGAACCTGCATGCTTATTTTCTGTGACTATAATCTGGTGTCATGTGACTTCTAACCTTGTCCAGCTCAGTCCAACACCAGCACCTCCTCAGCTTTCTCCTAAATAGCAGAGAGTGGGGCTAGTTAATCATTTAAGTTGTTTAAGTTGGATATATACACATTTGTGATGTCTTGTGGAATATTTTGGGTGCAATTATTAATGCATTCTTCCCAAGTGGGTTGTGGGTCTTGGAAATATGCAATGTAGGCACACCAATATGTCAGTTGCTATGTGGTACTGATTTCACATCAACATTGCCATTTTTTTAAGATTGGTGCTTCAGTGGGGCCTCTCAAACATACATAACTGAAAAAGTATGAAGGAACTTCCTGACAATGCTATTTAGACAGAATATCAATCACTCTAAGATTTATTTCGACTGACTCTGCCCAAGGTGATAGACATGTTCAGTGATTTGCAGAGTTGGTTGAAATTGACTGGCAGTGATACTACAAGTAAAGATGTCATTGTTCATGATTTCAAAGCTTCTGATCAGGTTACTTCAACTAATTGGTATCATCCTTCCGATACAGTGAAAGATGGAGACAGTAACAATGAAGATGAGGACATGGGGGGAGAAGGATGGTTCCATTACTTGGAATGGTCTGGAAGAAATCTGCAGTATTCAGTGGAGAACATGGCCTAATCTGTGGTAGTCTGTTGTATCCTCCACAACCGGGCCTTCATGTGGGCAAACATTGGTATCAGGGATACAGTCGGCATTGGAAGAGAAACAAGAGGGAAGAGCAAGCATTGGAGGAATGGAGTGGCAGCAGTGTCATGCCTTCCTTGCAAGGCTATCATGATCACTTCAGTGTATGACCGTTGTTGCGGATACAGCTTCAAATCCCCATTTTAGCACCAATTACATGGAGAATTTCAGGAAAGCTGGGATTAAGCTAAAAGTTGAATAATGTTTTGGGAAGGGGAGGAATGCTAGTTGCTTGGAATTGTGAACACACTTGACAGCGATCAATCGAGTCCTAAAAACATCACAATTTTCTTTGAGGTGTGTAGTGGTTGGAACCTGGTAGATCACATTGACTACGAGATCCTTCATTGAGATTGTTAACCTCAGCCAATCAGGACACCCTGGCTGCCGAATATAAACAGAGGATTTCACTGTGTCTCACACCTGCACACACACACCATGGGTGCTGGGGGAAAAAAATAAGCACTACCGCACTTAGGTGGTAGTGTGGGGGTTAAATAATATAAAAAAAGCAAAAAAATAAAAAGAAGAAAAAAAAATAAACAGGAGTCACGTGCCCTTTGAAAAAAAGATAAACAGGGACCCTAATGTACAACTGTCATTGCTGTTATCTCTTTTAAAAAAAAATAAACAGAGGATTCACACCTGCACACACACAACGTGGGTATTGGGGAAAAATAAGCACTACCACAGTTAGGCGGTAGTGTGGGGGTTAGCAGTAAAAAAAAAGGAGTGTCAGAGGTGAAAAGAAAAGAAAAAAAGCAGGAATGTCAGACGTTCTGCTCACTCTGAGAGCTGTCTCTGAGGGAGCTGGATCAGTGTGGAGTGAAGGGCTCTGCTCTTTAAAAAAACAGGAGTGTCAGAGATCCTGTTCACTCTGAGAGGTGGCTTTGAGGGAGCTGAACCTGTGCATGTGTGCGTGCAAGGACTCTCCTCCTTAAAAAAAAATAAACAGAGGATTCAAACCTGCACACACACAACATGGGTGCTGGGGAAAAATAAGCACTATCACAGTTAGGCGGTGGTGTGGGGGTTTAAAAAAAAAGAACAGGAGTGTCTGATCTCCTGTTCACTCTGAGAGCTGGCTCTGAGGGAGCTGGAGCAGTAAAAAAAAATAAAAAAACCTGCACACACACAACATGGGTGCTGGGGAAAAATAAGCACTATCACAGTTAGGCGGTGGTGTGGGGGTTTAAAAAAAAAAGAACAGGAGTGTCTGATCTCCTGTTCACTCTGAGAGCTGGCTCTGAGGGAGCTGGAGCAGTAAAAAAAAAAATAAATAAACAGAGGATTCACACCTGCACATGCACAAGATGGGTGCTGGGGAAGAAAAAAGCACTACCGCAGTTAGGCGGCAGTGTGGGGGGTAAAAGAAAAAGAATAGGAGTGTAAAAAAAAGGAAAAAAAAGGTGGAAAAAAACAGGAATGTTAGACATCCTGTTCACTCTGACAACTGACTTTAAAAGGAAAAAAAACATAAACAGAGGACTCTGAAAATAAGAGGAAAGAAAAAAAAGGTGGAAGAAGATGAAAAAATATATAAACAACGGACTTAGAATCTCCTCAGTTCAAGCAACTGACTCTGAGCTGGCGAGCCACAGCCAATGTGTTGTTCACAAGTAAATAAAGAGTGATTGGTGATGGGATACTGTGTTCTGTGTTGTTATCTCAAGGTGGAAGCTCCAAAATGATAGAGAGAGTTGAGAATTTTCCTTGGGTTGACCGAGTGAATGTATTCTTTCATAACGTCATGTCAAAACATGTGACAAACTGACTAGAGATGATGAGAAAAGTTACTGATTGTCAGTGATCTTAGTCAGTTGAAAAGAGCTTCAACAAACTGATAGTATGATAACCTTGGCAAAACCTGTCCACCTGTAAGTAAGTACTTCAATAAAAGAATTAAGAGCAGCCCAAGTAAAAATAAAATCTGATAGAATTCGCATTCAAGGCTGTCATATCGCCAAAACTAGCTATGCCAACATAACTCTTGGCAGTTATGAGTGGATTCAAAAACTTCCATGCATATCCCAATGGGAGAAAATTCAAGGGGGACAGTTCTCTTTGTTCAGATCCACAAGAAAAATCCTCACAGAAAACCAATAAGAGGTTTCTCTTTGAACTTTGATAGTCACTAGAAAAATAGTGAAGACCAATTAGTATATTGAAAAAAAAGATAACTAAGCTGCAAATAGAATTTAAAAATAATAACAGATTCATCACAAATTATTTCTTTAAAATATGGAACATAAAAAAACTACATGCTGAGTATATAATTACCAATTTGTTTAATATCTTACTGTTAATACCTTACCAATTCTTAATAACCTACCATCTCATTCTACTTAGCTCCTGCTCACTGATTCTCTAACTTCTCAATCTTCCAGTTTGGTGAACCTCCTGCTTGTTGACCCTTCATTTGAAAGCCTCTCCTGCTCAGAGTCTCTCCCCCTCAGAGTTTCTCCCACTTAGAGTCTCTCCCATTCACAGCCTCTCCCGCTCACAGTCTCTCCCACTCACAGCCTCTCCTACTCAGAGTCTGTCCCCCTCAGAGTCTCTCCCGCTCAGAGTCTCTCCCCCTCAGAGACTCTCCCACTCACAGTCTCTCCTGCTCAGTCTCTCCTACTCACAGCCTCTCCCACACACAGTCTCTTTCACTCACAGTCTCTCCTGTTCAGTCTCCCGCTCAGTCTCTCCCACTCAGAGTCTCTCCCACTCAGAGTCTCTCCCGCTCAGTCTCCCGCTCAGTTTCTTCCACTCACGGTCTCTCCCACTCACAGTCTCTCCTGCTCAGAGTCTCTCCCACTCACAGCCTCTCCTGCTCAGAGCCTCTCCTGCTCAAGCCCCTCCTGTTCACAAGCCTTGACTGCTCAAGCCTCTCAATCACCACCTCATTGAAACAGGAGCAGGCTGTTCGACCCTTTGAACCTGCTCCATTATTCGATACGATTATGACTGATCCAAAATTCATCATGTTCACTTACCTGCCTTTTCTCCCCAACCCTTGATTCCCAGACAGATCAAGAATCTATCTTAGCCTACTGCAGGACTCTATCCCCACAGCACTCTGTGGAAAGGAATTTGAAAGACTCTGAACCCTCTGTAAGAAGAAATTCCACCTCATCTCAGTGCTAAATTGGCAAGCTTTATTCTGAAACTACACCCTCTGGTCAGAGACTCTCCCAGTTAATGACTGGAACAGTTATTTTGAAAAACAGGTAATGACAATTTTTTTTTAATGAAAGAGAGATGTTACATTGCTGTAATGTTCATAAAGAAATAGGATCCAGTTGTTTTCAGAATGTCCATTCAGGATGCTGCAGTCAAGTGCTGGACAAAAATATTACGTCCACAAGCCACAGGGAGGACTGTAGGAAATACATTAGATGGAGCTCCAATATTTGTGACTATTTTGAATTTCTACGGAGTTCAAGACCATCTTGTAAATCAGCAGGAGGTTTGCTTACTGTTCATTTGGGTGCGGGTTCATCCAACAACACAACCCCCAAACTCTCTTTTCCTCTTCAAAAAGCTGCCAGACCTGCTGAGTTTCTCCAGCATTTTCTGTGTTCGCGGCATTTGTTTTCTAATCTAACATCTAAACTAGCCACGTCTACATCAAATATAAGATGATGTGTCACACGGTGAGTCAGGGGAAAAAGTGATGAAGACAGTTCTGGAAATTAAAAATGCAAATTATAAAGAATGGCTCAATACACTGAATTTGATTCCATTGAGAACAGAAAAATAAGTGAGAAGAATCACGATCCAATTTTTAAATTGGATGCCTAACAGACATTGTAGATGTAACTATGAAATTAAACAGTCATCATTGGGGATGTAATGATTGGACTGTCAGCCAGCTGGACCTTATAGGATATGAGTTTTCTGATTGGGATTGTTAATCTGAGCCAATCAGGGAGCCCTGGCAGACACATAATAAGGACAGTGTCAGAGATATTGACACTCTGGTAACTGTGTCGAGAGTATGGTATTGGAAAAGCACAGCAGGTCAAGCAGCATCTTGAGGAGCAGGAAAATCGACATTTTGGGCATAAACCTTTCATCAGGAATCAAAACGTCCTCCAATGCTGCCTGACTTGTTGTGCTTTTCCATTACCACACTCTCAACTCTGATCTCCAGCATTTGCAGTCCTCACTTTCTCCCATTCTGGTAACTGTGTCTGGATGAGGCAATACGAAAATCAAAGATTCTCCGTGTGTAAATAAAGGGTGACTTGGTGATGGCTACAGCCTCTGTGGAGTTATTTCAGCGGATATGAAGATATAATTAATATTTCAATTAACAAGGCTCAATTAAGAAGATACAATTGAAGAGCAATAGATAGTGAGTCTAAGAGTAATTCATCTGTATTCTGATAATACAAAATTAGGTGGGTGTATAAGATGTGAAGAGAATGTACGTAAATTGTAGGTGATTATAGAAAGACTGAATGAATACTCAGCAGAAAGATTGATTATAATGTGGGAAAGTGTGAAGCTATGCACTTTGACATGTAACTTACAAACATTAACATTCAGATAGACTTGAGAATGAGTTCAAGGAACATATTAGCATACAGGTGTAGCAATTACACAATGGCATATTTACCTTTGCTGCCAGAAAATTTATTGCAAAAGTATAAAGGAAAGCAAAATTTACTAAACTTATGCAGGGCTTTGGGGAGATCACTACTGAAGCACTGAGTTCAGTCACAATCTGGCTGCATTGGAGGCCCTGGTTCACTGTACTGGTACCCAACACGAGTGGATTGTCCTGTGATGAAAAGGTTAAGTAAATTGATTAGATGAGGTGAACTTAATGAAACATGCAAAACTTTGAAGGACTTTGACGTGCCAGAAATCGAGAAGTTGTTAGCACTTAATGGGTAACACAGACTCTAGACAAGGAGCCAGTCTTTTAGGACTTTGATAAGGAGACATTTTGTCACTTAAGAGACTATGAATCATTGGAAGTCTCGACCCCAAAAATTTGAGGATATTCTACAGATTTAAGATTGATAAAGACAGAATTTTGGTCTCTCAAGGAATTAACGTTTATGGGAAGCAGGTGGGAAAGTGGACTTTTAATCAATGATCAGCAATGAATAGTGGAGCAGACTCTCAGTTTGTATGACCTACACCTGCACCTTTCTGTGTTCTTATAGACAGAACCAGAAATCAAAGGTATCAAACAAAAGGTTAATTGCTCCTTTATGAAAACAAGTAGAATAGAATTCCTACAGTGTGGAAAGAGGTCATTCCACACATTGAGTCTGCAACAAAACTCCAAAGGGTATCCCACCTAGTCCTAGCACCTCCACCTTAGCCCCTGAAACCCCACAATTTTATAATGGCTAATTCACATAGCTTGCACATCCCGAGATACTACAGACAATTTAGCATGGCCAATCCACCCAACTTCAATGAATTTATGATGAAAGATGTAATTGAAGATTGATGAGCAAGCTTAACAGTTGATAATTGATTACTGTGTGTAATAATTTGATATGATGGAGCATATCTAGATGTTAGTTACCAAACTTTCCTGCCCAGAGATGATAATATAAGCACAGTAATCAACTCACATCCTAGTGAGTCAGAATATTAATGTAGGGAGTTTACTGAATTTTGGATCTTTTGAAGTTATTACCAATTGGATTATCACTTCCATTCACTCAGTTTATAGTGAAATTTAAAGCCCATGGTTTATTTGGTAACATGCATGCATTTGAATCTCTATTACTGTTCGGTAGATTATAAACACATGCCTATTAAATCAACGACAATTTTAGCGAAGAATTGCAGTTTGATTTCCTTAATCTTGCTTTCATATTAATAAATGGTGTTCAAAAAGCACATTATTCTAATGTATGCAGTTTATTCACAGTAATTTCAATTCTTCAGTCTTATAATCTTATTCTGATCACAATTTAATGCAATCTGATTGTGATATTCCCCTGTAACACTCAACAACTAATTATTTCCAAAAGTACTGCAATTTATATCATGTTGCACATGAATACCTTTCAGCTATGCTGAGGTAATGGTGGGTTTTGCTTCAATTAACAACATTGTTAAAGAAGAAACAAGAATAGCACAAAAGTAATTAGCTTAAAAATGCAGTTGAGGTGTTGTTATAAAACTGCAGAACACCAGTTTGAGATTGGACACTATAAAGTCTGAACACCCTTCCAGAAACTGACCATTAGAGTTTTGATGGAATAGTCGAAGAGAAACATTTTCTATTGTCCTGTGGCATTAGTAACTGGGGGTACAGATTTAAGGTAAATGAAAAACACTGGGTAGAGAACATACCTCCATGATACTGTCAACTCAACACTATCAGAATAGTTCAGCTCTTCCTTAAGTCTTCTCCATGTTGGTTGATATTTTATATAAAGCTGAAAAATAAATCTTTTTTATTAACAGCTTCCCTCTTACTGAGGTGTTTTCAAGCCAATCCATAACCAATAACGTGGTCTGAAAACACTACTCACATTTTCATGACTGTGACAAATTGCAATGCAGCATTTAAAACATTGTTTTTTAAAATCAACATCTTAAATAAAACAATCTGCAGCAGTCAAAATAAAGCCTAATTTTCCTATTTCCAACATTAATGGATCCTTCATTAAATCCCAGGATCTGGATCAGCAAATCCTAATCAGTTCTTTCTTGGCACACACCTGTGACCCAAGTTTCATTGAAATATTCATTGAAATATTTCCATTACTTTTTAGAATAGATTTTTTATAGATAAAAAGACAAGCAAACTAACAAAGAAAGGCTAAAACTTTACCTCCATTTGCCCTCAGTGGTGGATGTAAGAACTGACAGGGGCTAGGGGGAATGAGGAGAATATTATCTTAAGTAGCGGCTAGTTGTTATGATCTGGAACTACCTAAAAAGGTGGTGAAATCAAATTTAATCATATTTTTTATGAACAGGAATTTGGTTATAGAGTTGAAAGGGAAAGGGAAATAGAGTTGAAAGGGCAGAGAAGATTAATTGGGCAAATCTAAAAAGAGGTGGTACAAACATAATGGGCCAAATTGCCCTGCTTTATAATACTCAGTTCTATGATTTGCTAAACTATCTATGACATTATGAGGCTTTCTTCAAGTTAAACTGGCAATCATGATATTAAATTGTCTTTTGAACAGTTCTGTAAACGACACCTACTCCCAGTATTTAAGTGCTCCTAGGAAACACATCCTAAATTCTTAAGAATACTGAATGGATTCACAAACTCTTAACATTTGCCTGTACCTGTGTTTTTGTTTTTGCTGCTAATAACCTATTACTTACTATCCAAGCTCCTTAACTATGTGATTAGATTAGATTACCTACAGTATGGAAACAGGCCCTTTGGCCCAACAAGTCCATGCCAACCCTCCGAAGAGTAACCCATCCAGACCCATTTCCCTCTGACTGATGCAGCTAACACTACGGACTATTTAGCATGGCCAATTCACCTGGCCTGCACATCTTTGGAGTGTGGGAGGAAACCAGAGCACCCAGAGGAAACCCACACAGACACGGGGAGAATGTGCAAATTCCACACAGACAGTTGCCCAAGGCTGGAATTGAATCTGGGACCCTGGTGCTGTGAGGCAGCAGTGCTAGCCACTGTGCTGCTCACAAGACAAAGCATTTCACGTGCCCCAGCACATGTGAAAATAAATTCAATGAAATTCAAATTCAAATGACAGCTTCAGAAAGGAAACAGGATAATCGCTGCATTGTTGAGCAGTTTATAACCACAGAAATATTGCCTGGATTTTAAGAGGGTTTTTGATGGCATCAACAACTTCAGGATTTAATACAAATGCAAAATCCTGAAGTATGTCTGTCATTCACTGCCCATTCTCCCACGTGCTGTACAGTGGACCTAACACTATCCTATAGCATCCACCATTCTCTCCCATGCTCCATTCCACCCATTGCTGGAGCTGGTGGTTAACAGAATCAGTCAAATTGGCAAGCACCTCTCCTTTTCCTCTCTCATGTTAAAAATTCCATGAGAGCCGAAGAGAGGTGAGTTGAGAGGTTGACACTGCAGTAAAGAATTAAGGGAATGCTACTGTGCTGGAGGTGTTGTCGTTTGAAAGAGATGCTAAAATGAGAACCTCATCTGCCTGCTTTGATTGATGCATAACATCCCATGTCATTATTTCTAAGAAGTGAAAGGGAATAACCTATGGTCTCCTGTCCCTGAAATCAGAGCTGAAAATGTGTTGCTGGAAAAGCGCAGCAGGTCAGGCAGCATCCAGGGAACAGGAGAATCGACGTTTCGGGCATAAGCCCTTCTTCAGGAAAGGCCTGTCCCTGAAATCACCATGATAAAAACACATCATCTGTTATCATTGAATTGTTGCTTGTGGCAACCACAGTTCCTATATTACAAAGTGTCTAAATTTCAAAAGAGCTGAAATAGTGCTTTGAGATGTCTGGTCATTGTGAAATATGTCATATGAATGCAAATAAAAAAAGGATATTCCTGCCTCAGTATAGCTTTATCTTATCTGCACTTAGCTGGTTTCCAAATTTATCATGACTAGAAAAAAAATTACAGATATTCTCATAGAATCCCTACAGTGTGGAAACAGGCCATTCGGCCCAACAAGTCCGCACTGGCCCTCCAAAGAGCATCTCATCCAGAATCATTGCCCTACATTTGCCCCTGACTAATGCGCCTAAACTACACATCCTGAGCACTATGGGCAATTTAGCCTGGCCAATTCACCTAACTTGCACATCTTTGGACTGTGTGAGGAAACCCATGCAGACATGGGGAGAATGTGCAAATTCCACGCAGACAGTCACCCTTGGCTGGAATCAAACCCAGATGCCTGGCACTGAGAGGCAGCAGTGCTAACCACTAAGCTATCGTGCCACATTGTGAACGGCATTTAGAATTTTTACAATAGTAAACAGTTAGTCAACTCATTCAAGCTTTTAAAAAATGACAAGTTATTGGAAGCTTGATGCTATGAGCAGAATTTGAAATATCTGTTTAAGTACATCTGGAAGCAAAAAGTGATCTTGCCCAAGACAAGAAAATTAGGCAAATACCCAAATATTGCTTTGGACCTGATATTTCATAGCTTATGCTTTGGAATAATTTATTTCTGGAACCCTCTGAATCAGGAATTAATGGGAAAATGTAAAATATTTAGTATGTATGTCTTCCCATACCACCAATATTGCTTTCTAACATCTCTCATCTCGATGTGGATTCTTTGCAAGGAGCTTGTTTCACAAGTCTCTGGCTCATGCAATGATTTGTCTACATGGCCACAAACCACTTTCAAGCCTTCAGTAGTGAAACTGTGGGGAGCACCTTGGCTAAATTCAATGCTGCCTTCACTCCATATCCACATACATAGGTACTTCCAACTGGGTGAGTGTTAAAATCATTTGACTATAATCAAAAGTGGAAGCTCTGGTCAGTTTTCTCTAGACTAGATACCTCAGCACAAACAGGGACCAAATCAAGAGCCTTGCAGCTATCCCAGGGAGGGACAATACACGGTTGAGGAATAGCACCTTATCTTTTCACTCAGTACTTTACAGACAACTGCATTCAAATTCAAATTCAACAATTTTACATTGTAAAATCTATCTTTTCTTTGTTCTGTGTATTATTTTGCTCTCTTTCATCTGGGTTGATTTTCTTTCTTTCTCCTCATATTACATGAATATAGTTACTTTGTAGTCATTCACATCTCACCTGAATAGATCTTTTGTTTCTAAGCTTTAGCCATCACCACTCCCTTTGGCTGTTGTCATAGTCATAGCACCATAGAGATGTCATTGCTTGAGGAAATCCGGTTATTTTAGTCCACCTACCCTTTACCATCTTTCCCTTTTATTCTTCCTTCCTCTACCTCCTCCATTGACCTGAAAATTCTATCTTTAGTTCCGATGATAGGCCATCTCGATCAGAAATGTTATTGCTGTTTCTCTCTACAGATGTGACCTGACCTGCTCAGTATATCCATCACTTAGAGTCATCGAGTCATAGAGTCATAGAGATGTACAGCACGGAAACATACCCATCTGTCGAACCCGTCCATGCCGACCAGATATCCCAATCCAATCTAGTCCCACCTGCCAGCACCTGCCCATATCCCTCCAAACCCTTCCTATTCATATACTCATCCAGATGCCTTTTAAATGTTGCAATTGTACTAGCCTCCATCACTTCCTCTGGCAGCTCATTCCATACACGTACCATCCTCTGCGTGAAAAGTTGTCCCTTAGGTCTCTTTTATATCTTTCCCCTCTCACCTTAAACCTATGCCCTCTAGTTCTGGACTCCCTCGCCCCAGAGAAAAGACTTTGTCTATTTATCCTATCCATGCCCCTCTTGATTTTACAAGCCTCTATAAGGTCACCCTTCAGATAGCTTCCTGGTATCAATTAATGACTAGGAATAAACAGGCTCAGGCCATTCCTGATGAAGGGCTTTTGCCCAAAATGTTGATTTTCCTGCTCCTTGGATGCTGCCTGATCTGCTGTGCTGTTCCAGCACCACTCTAATCTAAACTCAGCTATCAAGGAATACATATTCTCAGTCAGGAGAGAGAAACAAATGACTTGAACCCTTGGAAGCAAAGGTTGTTCTATAGACATTGGCAGCCATTTTAACCTAACTGATTTGGTAAGAAACTTGCAGAATCAATTACACCACCAGTATTACAGCTGACACAATTTTACTCTCAATTGAAGTTACTACTAGTGAGAGATTGAATCCTACAAAACTAAATTAAATTCTGCTTCCCATCAAACAACTTAGTGGCCAATAACATGCCACCGAATAAACTCTGATGAAAACTTTTAATCTCATGACTGAGTTATTCTACTTATTTTCTGACTGTCTGATTAGGATTGTAGCTATAAAACTGCCAACTGTCAAAAGAACACACTTAGTTTGAAAAAGGCAGGAGCATTATTTCAGGGCTGACCAGTTCAGCTCATATCCTGTCTCCACCATAAACCTTATGCAAACGATGTCCATAAATAACTACACTATGAACTAGAACACAGGAATGACTGTAATGATAAACTTAAAAAGAAGGAAAGAAGACATTCAAAACTGCCAAACTTTAGATTAAAGATTTTTGAAGGGTTTCTCATCTAAATTTGTATTTATTAGGAAAATGTGGTTTCATATTCCTTTTCAATTGACTTTCAGAAACTGAACTATGTCATTGAAAAATCTGCCACAGCATAATCATCACTTTAACTGCCCAAACAGATTAACAAGTGATCATTAACCATGTCCGTAAAACCATACACCATGTAGGTGTATAGTTTTGGGTACAAATTTTGTGGAGACCAGGTGAAATGGGATATTTAGATTATCTTGGTGACTTACATTACCTGGAATTTAATTTGCTCTCCCCAGCAGGACTGCAATTTCACTCAACCACAGAAAACAGGATCCACTTTGACATATGCAGGCCAAGTCCCAAAGACACTATTGTGCCACAGCTGTGATTTCCATATATGGACGCTGATGCATTAATTTTCCTTTCATAAATTTCTTTGGAACAATTTTTGCATTGGAGCAATGCTCTGAGTTGTGCTGAATTTCACCTACTTTCTTCTTTTAGGCAGCACTGGTCACATGAATCTATGTTTTGGCAGCAATCAACAGAGAACAATAATTAGTCGACAGTCAGCAATCCCTGCTGTCTGTGTAAAATGGAGCTTAGCTGGCAAAATGTCTGAATTGTGGTGCAAACTGCTCTTAACAGTGCGATGTTAATTCCCGCACTACCTGAGGTTATCGTGAGGGATTCTCCTTCACAATCTCTCTCCTTACCTGATGTATAGCAACTCTCAGTATAAACCACCAGCAGTTTTCTCTCTCTAAACAGAGAGCGGTTTGGTAAGACTATGTTCACTTTACCTTCATGTTTAGCAGTGTTGATGACAGTAATTAGTACTCAGATTGTCTGCAATGATAAATATTCTTTTGAAAGCACAATCAAGAGGAAAATTTTTCATGTAGTCAAAATACATATTAATTCACAGTTTGTTTTTCTTAAAATGTCATTATCCAATAGCTTGAACAGAACAATTGTGAAAGTTTGGACTCAAAACAATGACAAAATGGTAAAAAAAAACTCCTAACCTAAGATTACCCTTAATTTTGAAGTGGTGACTTTATTCTGGAAGAAAATAATTGATAAAAAAAACAAAGCTCAGTTTTAGAGGAAATTCAGTAGCTATTAGAAATTCAGATTTTTTTCTGTTTGCTACTGTTTAATGGAATGGAAAAATAAATAAGAGAGTCATGTTATTAGATGTAAAAGGATCCTGAAAAGCAGCAGGGAAGGTGATGTAGGAGATACCAAATAATAATAAATAATGATACTCAATTTTCAATGATTTGTCCATTGATACTGGACCTAGAGCAGGGATTTGCTAAAATCCACAACCCTGTCCTCATTGCTGACTCCACTGTGCCTGACTCTACATGACCCAAACTCTGGAGACCCCCCTCAACAATACCCAACATTCCCAGCAGTGACCCTCCACTCTGGGCATCCCGGGGGAACATATTCTGGGAGTGGTGCTTTCTCTGGTATTCTAATTCTGCCAGAAAGTCTTCCAAGAACCAACCAGCTGCCTGACCACTAAAAGATCTGGAGGTCATTTTTGCCTCAGTAGACCATAGATTTCCCTTTCAAAACTCTCCCAGCTTCAGACTTACTTCAGAAATGGAAAATCCTGGCCAAAGACCGTTACTGCACGCTGTAAGGGTGATAAAAAATCAGTAGCGATTACTGAAGAAAAATCCCACAGTCATGCTTGCTTGTGAATAATATTATAATCTAACATGCTTTAACTAAAGTATTAATAAGGCAGACAATTTTGTAAAAATGACAGTCTGATCAAACCTTTAAAGAACCATGTTGTAGCCCAGCTCCATGCTACCTCTTAAATGACTGATTAGGTTGATTGGAGAACCAACATATTTATCTAACTGCTAACAGCCTTTCCTATTTCTTGACTTAGTTTTGAGCCATCTCATTAATCAAGGCTGCACTTCACCACTAACATTTGAAAAGGACTTTGCACTTATCTGAGTGAGATGGAATTTATCTAATTTAACCTCAGAAGCCATCATCATCATATTCACTTCAGTAGCATATTCCTCCTCATTACATGAAAACAATTTATTGAACAATGATAGCTTTGGTGCTGAATAATGTTTATTGGACTTTTAGACTCATCATTTTATCAATTCTCTACATGATATCTTAAGTCAAGCAAATCTTATCTTCTGTTGGTAAATTCAAAGCAAGTATATTGCTCATTGAGATAACTGGGCTGTTTCATCAAATCCACTCTGTTTGGGAAGGGACAAACTGTCTCTCCATTCAAGCATAATCTAATCTTATATGTGTCTTGGCACATTTTGGGAGGAAGGAGTAACTATAGAATCATTAATTCACAAAGGCTTCCTGCAATCATTGAATTTTGATTTGCTTGATCAACATTAGTGTTCACTGTAAAATCTGGCAGATTGAAGGCAATGACTAATTCACTATTTAGAACAGATTATTTTTACAATGTGACAACATTTCTCTTTCTGTGATTTGTGGTTAAAGGGAATGCAACACTAAATTAACAACCTATCAGCACAAATACTGTCCTGTATGTTACACTTCTTAAAGTACACAGCATAAGATCCGGGCAACTTCTCTCAAAGGGAAGGTAATGGCCTAGTGGTGTTATCACTATACTATTAACCCAGAAACGCAGCTAATGTTCTGGGGACCCTGGTTCAAATCCTGTCTTGGCAGATTATATTTGAATTCCAAAACAAAAACTTGGAATTAAGAACCTAAGAATGTCCATGAAACCATTGTTGGGGGGAAAACCCCATCTGGTTCACTGATACCTTTCAGGGAAGAAAATCTGCCATTCTCCCTGATCTGGCTGACTTGTGACTCCTGACCCACAACAATGTACTTGACTCTCAATTGCCCTTTGAAATGGCCTAGCAAGCCATTCAGATGTATCAAAGTCTCAAAGAAGTGAAACCAGAAGAATCGACCTCGGCATCGGAAAAGACTTTGGCAGAACAGCCCTGGTGACCCTGAAGAGCCCTCCTTACTGACATCTGGTGCTAGCGCCAAAATAGGGAGAGGGGGCTGACTCACAGACTAGTCAAACAACAGCCTGACATATGCATACTCACAGAATCATACCTTACAGAGGATGTCCCAGACACAATCACCACTATCTCTGGATATGTCCTGTTCCAGTGGCAGCACAGTTGTAAATAGTGGGGAAGGAGTTGCCCTCTGTGTCCTCAACATTGACTCCTCATGAAGCTTCATGGTGTCAGATTAAACATGAGGAAGGAAACCTCCTGCTGATGAATCAATATTCCTCCATGTTGAGCAACACTTAGACATAGCACTGAGCATGGCAAAGAGACAAAATATACTCTGGATAGGGAATTTCAATGTCCACCACCAAGATTGGCTTGGGAGCAGTACTACTGATGGAGCTGGATGCATCCTAAAACACATAGCTGCTAGACTGCATTTGCAGCAGGTAGTGAGGGACAAGCAAAAGGGAGAAACAGACTTGACCTCATCCTTACCAATCTGCTGACTGCAGATGCATCTGTCCCTGCCAGTATTGCAAGTCCTGCCTTCACATTGAGAATACCCTCCATTGGGTCATGTGGCACTATCACCGTGCTAAGTGGGACTTCAAACAGATCTAGAAACTCAAGACTAGGTATCCATGAGGTGCTATGGGCCATTAACAGCAGCAGAATTGTACTCCAGCACAATCTGTAACCTCATGGCCTGCATATCTATCACTCAACCATGACCAGCAAGCTAGTAAATCAACCCTGGTGCAATGGAGAGTGCAAGAGGTCATTCTTGAAGATGAGGTTTCAACCTGGTGAAGCTACCAAACAGGACTACCTGCATGCCACACAGCATAAGCATTAAGTGATAAACAGAGCTAAGGGATTCCGCAATCAATGGATCAGATCCAAGCTCTGTAGTCCTGTCACATCCAGCCATGAATGATGGTGGATGATTAAACAAACTCACTAGAGGGGGAGGCTCCACAAATATCTCCATCCTCAATGATGGATGAGCCCAATACATCAGTATAAAAGGTAAGGCTGAAACTTTTGCAATAATCTTCAGCCAGAAGTGCTGAATGGATGATCCATCTCGGCCTCCTCCAGTGATCCCAGCATCACAGATGCCAGTCTTTAGCCAGTCTTCGATTTGCTCCATGTGATATCAAAAAAACAGTTGGATTCTCTGGATATTGCAAAGGCTGCAGGCCCTGACAACACTCCAGCTATTGTACTGAGGACATGTGCTGCAGAACTTGCCACTCCCCTAGGTAAGCTGTTCCAGTACGGCTATAGCACTGACATCAACACAACAATGTGGCAAATTGCCCAGGTATCTTCTGTACATAAAAGCAGGACAAATCCAACCCAGCCAATTACCATCCTATTAGTCTACTCTCCATCATCAGTAAAGTGATGGAAGGTGTCATCAACAGTGCTATCAAAGCAGTACCTGCTCAGTGATACCCTGCTCAGTGACGCCTAGCTTGGGTTCTGCCAGGACCCCTCAGCTCCTGTCCTCATGACAGCCTTGGTTCAAACATGGACAAAAGAGCTGAATTCCAGATATAAGAGTGAGCTAAGAGTGACAACCCTTGACATCAAGGCTACACTCAACTGAATGTGGCATCAAGAAGCCCTCACAAAACTGAAATCAATAAGTTTTGGGGGCAAACTCTGCAGTGGATGGAGTCATACCTGGCACATAGTAAGATGATCATGGTTGTTGGAAGTTAGTCATCTCAACTACAGGACATCTCTGCAGGAGTTCCTCAGAGCAGTGTCCTCAGCCCAACCATTTTCAGCTGCTTTATCAATGACCCTCCCTCCATCATAAGGTCAGAAGTTGGGATGTTCACCAATGATTACACAATGTTCAGCACCATTTATGATTCCTCAGATACTGAAGCAGTCCTAGTCCACATGCAACAATATCTGGTTAATATCTAGGCTAGGGCTGACAAGTGAAAGGTAACATTCGCACCACTCAAGTTTTGGGCTATGACCATCATCAATGAGAGGCAATCTAACCACTGCCCCTTGACATTCAATGGTTACCATCACTGAGTCCCTCACAATCAGCATCCTGGGGTTACCATCAACCAGAAACTCAACTAGAATTGCCACATGAATGCAATGGCTACAAGAGCAGATCAAAGGCTAGGAATACTGCAACGAGTAACATACCTCCAGACTCCCTAAAGCCTGTCCACCATCTACAAGGCACAAGTCAGGAGTGTGATGGAATACTCCCCACTTGCTTGGATGGGTGCTATCCCAACAACACCCAAGAAGCTTGACACCATCCAGGACAAAGCAGCCTGCTTGATTGGCACTGCATTCACAAGCATCCATCCCCCCCACCACTGATGCTCATTAGCACCAGTCTGTAGTATCTACAATATGCAATGCAGAAATTCACGAAAGATCCTTAGACAACACCTGCCAAACTGATGACCAGCTCCATCTAGAAGGACAAGGGTAGCAGATATATAGTGGGCGGCACGGTGGCACAGTGGTTAGCACTGCTGCCTCACAGCGCCAGAGACCTGGGTTCTATTCCCACCTCAGACGACTGACTGTGTGGAGTTTGCACGTTCTCCCCGTGTCTGCATGGGTTTTCTCCAAGTGCTCCGGTTTCCTCCCATAGTCCAAAGATGTGCAGGTTAGGTGAATTGGCCATGCTAAATTGCCTGTAGTGTTAGGTAAAGGGTAAATGTAGGGGTATGGGTGGGTTGCGCTTCGGCAGGTCGGTGTGGACTTGTTGGGCCGAAGGGCCTGTTTCCACACTGTAATGTAATCTAATCTAATATAGGAATACCACTACTTTCAAGTTCCCCTCCAAGCCACTCACAATCCTGACTTGGAAATATATCGCCGTTCCTTCACTTTTGCTGGGTCAAAGCCCTGGAATTTTCTCCCTAACAACATTGTGGGTCAATCCACAGCAGGTATATTGCAGCGGTTCAAGAAGGCAGCTCACCATCACTTTCACAAGGGCAAACAGGGACGGGAAATAAACACTGGCCCAGCCAGCGACATCCACATCCCACAAATGAATAAATTGTTAAAATTTGATGAATATTATCAGCTGAAATTAACATCCCTCTCTATTAATTTGATTATTTTTCTCTACTCAGGGCAAGTATCCCTTTGGCTGTTTAGTGATCGGAAATTCTACAGCTTGATGATTTCCTCTCACGTACAGTTTGGAGAAGTTGTTTACAAAGCCTTGGTTAGGTTCTTAAATCATTTTAACTGATTCAACTTTATTCAAGAGTAATGGGCAAACAGATAAGTATGAAATTGATTAGTCAAGCAAAACTTTTACAAAATTGACCATTTTGTAGATGACCTACTTTCAAATGAGCATGATCAATAGAACCAGGATGGTTAGAAAGTAAAGCCTTTAAATCACTAAGGCCATTATGTTTAAAGATATCAGACTGAAGATGCAGACAGTTTAAATATTTTCTATGAAACTTCTTAACTGATGGTCTTACATTCTATACTCAGCAAACTCTAGCTCTGTTCCCATTGGTAGAGAGCTTGAAGGTGGGAAGTGCATTTAATTTCCGCCACCTTTGTAACCCCCAGTACTACCTGAAGTAAGTTCTGGATGGGAAGGCCAGTCTTGACAGACCCCCTTCCATCAATTGAAGCCTTTCAGTAGCAACTTAAGGAGCATGTAAAGATTTTATCCAGTCACTGCCACTGAAGTTAAGCAGGCTACAATTGGGCTTGTCACCATACAATGTTTCTGACAGCTGTTTACTAGTGGACAGCTTGCTAACTTGGCCCCCTCTTCGGGGTGAGGTCAAAGGCACTCAGTGCTTGCTTAGGACCAGATATCAGACAGAAGATACCTGCTGGGAGCCATCCCTCTGCTCCTCACTGCACTCGCTCCCCATAGTACACAAACAGGGAATCCCTTTATCCCCCACATCACATATCTTTGTCCTGAGAATCCAGAGGACTGTAATTCCAACTGCAGCCTCCTTTGGTGCTGCTGAGCTCAAGAGCTTTCAGCTTCTGATTGGCTGGTAACTCTCAGCAAGTGGGATTTCTGCCCCCACAGATCAGTTTCCATGGAAGGCTGGCCTGATGGCACTGACACTGCCTGATTGGTACATGGCTTGGTAGATGTTCCTTGGAAGCGACAGCCTGGGACTTCATAGAAAATTAGTTCATAGGAAGCAGACCTCACCAGCTGGGCCAACATTTGTGTCTGTCTCTGGTTGCCCAGAGGGCATTTAAGAGTTACCCACATTGTTGTGAATCTGTCTGGAGTCACATGTACACCAGATCAAGTAAGAATGTTGATTGTCTTCCCTAAACGGCATGAGTAAACCAGATGGATTTCTACACTCAACAATGGTTACATGATTACCATTCAGCCAAATTTTTCAATGAATTCAAATTTCCCATCTATCATGCCAGGATTTGATAGATGTCCCAGATGATTACTTTGGGGGTGTTAGATTACTAGCTCCTTGTATTACCACTAGGTCACTGCCTCCCCCCTTCTCAGAGGTTCTCTAACCACCATGTGAGACACTTGATGCTGCAAGAAGATTCTGTCTTTAGGCTCTTATTCAGTTCTGAATTAGCCAGTGAAAATAATTACATGTAATTAAGCAAGATCATTCAAGTTACAATGCACTCAGGATTAAATGTGCTGCTGTAGACAAAGATAAAACATAATTTAATACTTTGAAAGAGGAATATTCTGAATAGTTTTGACACAATCTAGCTGCTTCTCTTGGAACAGTGATTTCAAAGAGTGAATGTGTGAGGAAAAAAAACCACAAGATTTAAGTGTGACCAGAGCTACTTGGTAAGTATGGTAATGGTAGTGCTGATGGAGAGGGACAAAGTTATAAATACAGAAATTAATTTTAATTGGCTAGAGAAAATTAACTTGAGGTGCAGGGGAAGAGAGGGAAATTTCACGTTTCCTTTATTCATTTATTTTCAGGATGTGGGTCAGGTCAGCAGTCATTGCCCATCTGGAATTGCCTGGATGACAGGTGACAGTCAACCACATTGCTGTGGGTTTGCAGTAGGCCACACAAGGTAAGGATGGCAGTTTCCCTCCCTAAAGGACATTAGTGAACCAGATAGGTTATTCCAAACATTTGACAATCGATTCTTGGGCATTATTAGACTCTTAATTCCATATGTTTTAAAAAATCAATTGCAAATTCAACAATGGCAGGATTTGAATCTGGATCATCAAATCATTACCATTACTGTCTCTAGATTAACAGTCCAGTGACAATACCATTATACCATCCCTTTCTCCTCCATTGGCTTAAACCACTCAGAATCAAAACCCACTGGATCTGATTTCTCCTAAATGTCATGGCCTATCCTAATGCTGCATCACTTACCGTGCTACCTTGCATCTGGCCACTAACCATTTGGCAACCTTCCAAATTGGTATCCCACCTCCCTAATATCCTTTGAAATACCAAGTTGGTATCTTAAATAGCAGAACAATATAATCATTACATTGGTGTTACTGTTAGCATTAATGTCAGCAGTTGAACTTTCAATTACAAGATTCTTGTCTCTGCAGTTTGATCGAAATTCTGTTGCCTTTGTTCACTTCAACAAAGCACATTAGTTGACACATGAAGACCTCAGGCCACTAATAGACACAGAGCAAAGTAGTGATGGCAATTAAGTCAGCCAGGTGGATCGCATAGAGTATGAGTTCCCTGATTGGGGCTGTTAATCTTGTCCTATTGGGGAGCCCTGGCTGACAGAGGAAGTGGAACATCAGACATTCTGGAACAGTTTCAAGGACTCTACATGTGTAAATAAAGGGTGACTTGGTGACAGGATAATGGTCTCTGTGGAGCTTTTTCAACCTGTGCTGATGTCAGTTTTAAACCACTTTCCTTGTACATCTTTGGAAGCCTCTGAAATGGTCTCCTGTTGAAAGGAGGATGGGTAGTCAACCTCACCTTATTTCTTTCTTTTGAATATTCCTGTGTGAAGTTTCCCTGACTCTGTGCAGGAGGGCCATTTCAGAAGTTCTCTCCAAACAGGCAATAGGCTCAGATCCACAGCCACCTTTTGGCTGCATTTCCTTTAACCAAATACATTTTGCAGTTAAACATTCAGTATGTCTACTCATGATCAGTGATCATGACAAATGAAAAATTGGAAGTATTGGCAATAACCAAGATCAAATGGATAAAATAATTTCATTTGAATCTGTTATATAGCTTGTGATAAGATGATTTTACTGCCTTGCCAATGGCTGAATAGTGAGGCTTTCAGAAAAATAGCAGATCTGGTGATGATTCTCCCTTAAAACATTTGGAGCAACTCAGTATGCAACTGAGTAAATGAGAGAGACTGTAAGGCTTGTGCAATCAGGAGAAACCCTATCTTTTCTGATCGCATAAAACAAAAACATCAGGTTCCTTTTATTGAATAGCCAGCAGCAGTCACTTTAAGGACTGTTGGTCAAGCTCCTCACCATCTGGTGTATATATGAAGAATGAAGATTGTAAATATTTTTCTCATTTATCCCTAAATATTGAAATCATGTTTTGACATGACAGAAAACCCTAACATATTTGAGTAGCTCCCCAACTGAAATATATAGGTTTGTCCTCATCATTTAGGAGTTCATCTTGTAAACTGTATCAGTTGAACCTTGGTGGCCAGGAGAATGCTAATGTTCCTCTACACTCCAGGATTTTTGATTGCTGCCTCTCCTTTTGTTTAGGTGTAAAACGAGAATGGGGTTGTTGAAAACTGCTCCAATACTTAAAATGTAGAATAAACAACATAGAACATTACAGCAGTGTACAGGCCCTTTGGCCTTCAATTTTGTGCCAATCTGTGAAACCAGTCTAAAGCCCTTCTAACCTATACTATTCCATAATCATCCATATGCTTCTCCAAAGAACAATTTAATGCCCTTCATGCTGGCGAGTCCACTACTGTTGCAGGCAGAGCATTCCATTCCCTTACTACTCTCTAATTAAAGAACCTACCTCTGACATCTGTCCTATATCTATTACCCCTCAATTTAACTCTATGTCCCCTTGTGCTGGCCATCACCATCCAAGGAAAAAGGCTCTCACTATCCACTCTATCTAATCCTCTGATCATCTTGTATGCCTCTGTTAAGTCACCTCTTAACCTTCTTCTCTCTAATGAAAACAGTCTCAAGTCCCTCAGCCTTTCCTCATAAGACCCTCCCTCCATACCAGGCAACATCCTGGTAAATCTCCTCTGCATCCTTTCCAATACTTCCACATCTTTGCTATAATGCGGTGACCAGAACTGTATACAATGCTCCAAGTGCGGCCGCACCAGAGTTTTATACAGCTGCAATATGATCTCAAGGCTCCAAAACTCAGTTCCTCTACCAATAAGTTAACACACCACATGCCTTCTTAACAATCCTGTTAATCTGGTGGCAACTTTCAGAGATCTATATACATTGATACTGAGATCTTTTCATAATGCTTTATTCCCTTGGTACTCCAATGAGACATCGGTGTAGTTTGCATGTTCATAATTTCTGAGCGACAAGTGATTCTCGAATTATTTGACTCAGAGGGTACTATCAACTCTCTCTCAACACTATGCTAAAGAAGCACAGGATGTTAAATTTCAGTTTGACACAAGCATGCTTTTCAATATTGACATTTTAAATTATATGTCAACTCTAATATTCTAATTCTTTGCTGCATTTGTCTGCACATTCTTTCAGGCTATTGCTGTTGATGAATATCATTTTTGTCACATGCTGATTCACAAAACTAACTATTGAGAGATTTCTTCAGGCTGAGGACACAGGGACAAAAGACCAACGCCAACACACAACTGCACATGTACAGACTCATTCTCTGAGTAACGTGCTGATATATTTGTTGGTTGGGATATTGAATTCATGCATTCAAACAAGAACTGGAGTTTTTTCCTGGCTGGGGTAAACCTTTTCTTGTATCTGGGTATAGTCACAAGGGCCAAACTAGCCTCGTGGATTCATTTCCAATTGTCCAAGGGGGTTGGAGAGGTTCCTAGTATCTGTACTCTTCTCTTTATGTGGGATAATGAACCTTCCATTCCACAAAAGTAACCTCTATCCTAAAACAAAACACATTTTGGCTGTTTAATGTTTGTAAAATTGCATTCTGGCATTGATGTCTAGCATGTGGCACAGAATAACACCATCAGTAAGAGCCCACTTTGGGCACAGGAGTAGTGTCCTTATCCCTAGACTGGGAGGCCTGGGCTCAAATCCCACCTGCTCCAGAGGTGTGTAATAACATCACTAATCAAGTTGGTTGGAAAAATAGTTTAAATAAAGCCAACACTGTGGGTTCAATCTCTCCAACACCTGTGATAGTTCATGGAGGTATGTATCTTCAGTTTAGCCCATATTAATGAAATAGTTATTGAAAGTTAGAACTAACCAATTGTCTCTCACTAATGGAAGAGGATGTCTGTGATTCTTTGAGGACTATGGGTCCTTACATTACTTGCACTGACATAGTTTTGGATAAAGTCAGGACACAGCAGATCAATCCCAAGTCTTTCGGTACAGAAACATCCTGCAATATCTTTCAACCAAAGAAGCACAAAATCATGCCTCCTGGCTTCTTGCAGAAACACTGTCCATTTTGGTGAAATATCTGGTTATATTAAATGCAATTTATTTTGTGCCTAGGGTTTGGTAAGCTGCAGGTAACAATTGGTGAAATAGTCCTGAGCGATTTATACTACAATGTATGAAATTCTGCTCTCTCATGTCAGATTTATAAATGCGCAGAGACAGTAGCTGTGACCTAATCATTTCCTAATCTTCTCTTAGTCCTATCGTTCTAAATTAATGTCTGTGGATTTTTCTTTAAATTTCCCTGTTCAGTTGTTATTATTCAGCACTAAGTTAAAAGGTCAGGATTTTTCCACTCAGTAATATGGTTAAATCACCAGCTTTTCACATTTTATTTCCATATTTCCACTTCTTTTAATGCCACCGTTTATGCTGCCATTAACAAAAACATCCTGAAATTTTCAGTTCGTGACAGATCTCCCTTTGAATCGTTTGTCACCAGAACAATTAATTCCCAGTAGGCTGTGAGCTCAGGGTGTTAAGTGATGTATCCACATGAATAATCACATTACTGTTGGTCTGTTTTTTTCTTTCCACTATGATGCTTCACATTTTCTCTCTCCGCAAAATCACTGCACATCAACTACGGTAGAGTTTACCGTAATGAAAACAAAGGCCAGCTTTTTTTCGATACTTGGGTGTTCAATCTAAAAGCTATTATTGAATACTTTTCTCCAGCTTCCTCATTTCCCCTCCCCCCACCTTATCTCAGTCCCAACCCTCGGACTCAGCACCGTCTTCTTGACCTGCAATCTTCTTCCCGACCTCTCCGCCCCCACCCCCACTCTGGCTCCGGCCTATCACCCTCACCTTAACCTCCTTCCACCTATCGCATTCCCAACACCCCTCCCCCAAGTCCCTCCTCCCTACCTTTTATCTTAACCTGCTTGGCACACCCTCCTCATTCCTGAAGAAGGGCTTATGCCCGAAACGTTGATTCTCCTGCTCCTTGGATGCTGCCTGACCTGCTGCGCTTTTCCAGCAACACATTTTTCAGCTCTGATCTCCAGCATCTGCAGTCCTCATTTCTCCTACTTTTAGATCAAACCTTTACCATTTAATAGGATGTAGCAGTTATTGGCAAAGCCAACATTAATTACCATTCTTATTTGGTCTTGAACTGAATGGCTAGCAAGGCCATTTCAGAGGACAGTGAAGAGTCTCACAGTGGGCATGGAGTCATATATCAGTCAGATAAGGTAAGGATAGCAGATTTCCTTCTGTATGGGAGATTAGTAAACTAGATGGGTTTTTACAACAATTGATGATGGATTTATAATTACCATTACTGAGACATGCTTTATATTCCCAATTTATTTTTTTAATTTAAATTCCACAGCTATAATGTGGTTAAACACATACCCCAGGGCATTATGCTAAGCCCCTAGATTACTAGCTCTGTGCCATTCAGTAATGGTGACACTCCATGCTTTGTAAATTCATTCACGAGTTGAGGCCAGCATTTATTGCCCAGACAGTATTTAAGAGTCAACCAGATTGCTGTGGGTCTGGAGTTGCACGTAGGCCAAACCAGACCCACGCAGCAGTTTCCTTCTTGAAAAGGCATGAGTGAACCAGATGGGTTTTTTTTCTGACAATAGATTCATGGTCATCATTACACTCTTAGTTTCAGATTTTTATTGAATTCAAATTCCACTGGCTGCCGTGGCAGGATTCGAACCCAGGTCCCCAAAATATTATCTGAGTCTCTGGATTAACAGCCCAGTGATAATACCATTATGCCATTGTCTCCCATTATAGAGGATGAGACATGTCATTTTAAGAAACTGATATTCACTTATAACTAATTGTAAAACAACAATAGGCACGCAGACTTAATCACAAACATTTTTTAATTGCAGTGTATAGTATTCTGTACAGTCCATAGTTGATGCAAGTCACATCACCTTTCCATCATATAATAAGTCTGAGAAACCCCAGTATCAATGCTCTGATACTCACAATAAGGGCATCAGTAGCTTACATGTGTTGGTTTGTGGCTTGGAAAAGAATGGTTAGTAATTTATAGAGAAATATTCCTTTGAGGTTTGGCTGATGTTAGCTCTGGACATGTTAGAGCACAGACTGAAATCAGGCTTGATAGATCATGTGTTTTTTTTTATTTTTAACAAGGTGGTCGGTCATGGTGAGAAACATGCGACATTGAAGATTTTGATTTGACAATAAAACGGAAGTTTGTAACATGAAAGAAGTGAAGACGAAACAGGATAAACCAACCTAATTATCGACAGCACACATTTAAAAATTTCAAAACATGGAAAAACATCATTCCAGTAATTCCAATAGCACCCCTTCACAACACTGGAGAAAAGCCCCATCTCTGTCATAAAAGGAATTTGACTTAGCTGTTATTTTAATTCCCAGTTTTAGGAATCTGATTGCTTCTTCCATGATTCATCACATAATCGAGTTAAGTCCTTCTCAACTTCAAATAGCCCTTCCCATTTTTTGGCCAAAATTCTGGCCTGGAACTTTTAAACTAAACTTCTCATCTACTTCTTAACAGTTCAAAACCATTTCTCTTTCACAGGAACAAATGATTTTCATACTCAGTTTCAGCCAAGACTTCTGCAAGCTGCCAAAGTATGGGTGTTCCCATAATCAAAAGAAAAAGAGTCTCTGATCTTCTAAATTGAAAGCCTAATGTTTATTTTGTTTGCTGGTAAGAGCTCTTTCAATGAAAGTTAAACATTATTTCTCATCACAACCCTATCACTTTTTTTTTGGTTTTATCACGTCAGCATATTTACAGAAATACCCACAAATTAATCATTAAACCCTCTCAGACTCACAGATCAAATCCCATATGCCACTAGATCAAATCCAAACTCTAAAATAAATTATATTAAAACATATATATATCACACATGTTATAGTACTGAATCCTTACTGTTTCCTAAAAAAATTTGGATAAACATTTTCTTAATCATCTGTAATTATTTGGTAATGGAGTCTTTTTTTTAAACAATGTCAGAATTAAAAGAATTTGCCCTTGTTCAATCTCAATAAGCATTCTTCACTATTTTTCTTAACAATTGAACTAATAATAGGGTTGATCCACTGGCATATTAATGCAATAGATTCTTGAAGGATGTGGTGAGAAAGAAGACCCTACCTCCTCCAATCTTGTGTATTGCATTTACTTCACTCAATGTGGCCTACTCTACATTAGAGAAACCATAAGACCAAATGACATAGGAGCAAATATTAGGCCATTCGGCCCATCAGTCTGCTCCGTCATTCAATCATGACTGATGTGTTTTTCAACTCCATTTTCCCACTTTCTCCCTGTGACTTTTGATTCCCTGGGCATTCAAGACGTTATCTATCTCTGTTTTAACTATTCTCAATGACCTGGCCTCCACAGCCTTCTTTGGCAATTAATTCAAAACAATGAAACCAAACGCAGAGTGGGTGAGCTTTGCGGAACACCTCCAGTCTGTGTGCAAGCATGACCTTTACCTTCAGGTAGCCGGTCATTTTAACACAGTGTCCTGCTCACATCCTGACACATCTGTCCTCAGCATGCTGCAGTGTTCCAGAGAATCAGAGTGCAAACTGGAGGAACAACATCTCATCTTCAGGCTGGGCACTTTACAGCATTCCGGACTCAATATTGAGTTCAACACCTTCAAATTGTGAAGCAACTCCTATGTCTTCCATTTCTTTTAACTTTACTTGTGACATTCTCTGTGACCACGTCCTTGTTCCCCTCCTCCCACCCAAGTGAAACTGTCTGTTCTTTCCAGTTTGGCAGTTTGACACACCATTGTTCTGCCATTCTCACATTCAGATCACCTAATCTGAACTATCAACATCTTTTCTCCCCTAGCACTCTACATCTCACTAACCCCACACTCCTCTGCCAACTAAAGCATAAATACTGCCCCTCCACACTTCACTTCATCTCTGATGAAGAGTCATCTAGACTTGAAATATTAGCGTTCTTTCTCTATGGATGCTGTCTGACCTGTTGTGATCTCCAGCAATTGTTGTCTTTGAGACGAGAAGTTTAATAGATTTTCCAAGAGAACTTTTGTTGGTAAGTTTATTTTTGGTAGAAAGGGTTCCATGGTGAGAAGAAAATGCTTGAATCTAATTCTAAAAAAATCACATTAATTAAAACAGCATCTCAGCTCAGATTAAATACAAGTGGTTAGTGCTGTTTGTACCCTTGTCCAACTACATACTTCAAAAATCTGTGCTTCTGTAAAACTATTGTCATAAATATGTACCTTTTTTCCCCCAAGGAAATCAGTCTTATATTAAAGTACCACTTTGTAATTGCTATTAATTTATTCAGGTTGAAGTTCAATGTTTCCTGCAAATTGGTTCATACATTTGTAGAAAGTCATTTTGACCATTGCTTGTCATAAGTGTGATTATCTCCATAACAAAATAAAATCATGTGGGATTTAGTACATAAAGTCAAAACCTTACTGAATTACAGATGTGTGGCATGTAACAGGAGGAGTGAAATGGTTCCATTCAATATTTTATCTGAAAAAGACAACTTTTGTGGCTAGGATCTTGTAAGTCATGGAAATGCTTGTATCCTGCAGACCTTATGTTTCTGAATGTAATTCATTTAATTATTTATGATGAATTTGCATGTCATCATATAAACCCTATGTCGTCAGGGTTTGGGGAGATTGAGTGTAGAGTGTATATAAACAATATTAATTCAGCAGATGTTAACCCTTTATATCAGCTTATCCTCACAGATATGATTTGTGAAACTGTGAATGATGGATTAGTACTAGCCACAGGTTGAGCAAGGATAAAATCATTATTGTTTTAAAGATGATGGTCTATTATGATGGTTAATGTCAAATCATATTTATCAGATGTTTGGTTTGTGAAGGCACTGGATTGATTTCTTGCATTCATGTTTAACTAACATTAAATAATAGATTATAAGGGGCGATTACAAACTAGCAATTACAGAGTTGGGACAACATGACTCATAACTATCAGTTGAAACTCTGGGTTAGATGAGAACACTGGATGTACATATTGAATCTGAGATGGATAAAATGGGTCCGTTTGGCTGCTCATGTTGATTTATTTAGAACTTGTTTGTGTTTTGACAAAAGTTGTCAGCCAGGACACTGATTGATAGTATAGTCTTTGATGGAACAAGCTCTTAATAGCTGTGATTATCTGTGACCGATTATTAAGGGATTTTGTACTTATTAATCATATACAGAATCATGGCTAACAAAGATACACTGGTCCTATTTGAGCCAACATGTGAATGTGTCAGAAAGATATTTGGGCCACCTCCAGAGGCCTTTAAAAAGTTGGGTTGGACCGAGTTCTGGGATTGTTACTTCCTTATGAGGCACCTGAATTTTTTGCTGGCATTGGTTAATGATATAGTAGCAAGCCTACACCTGCAACTCTTGACCTCGTTCATCCCATTGCAAAAGTTGGGATCTCATACCCTTCTGCAATTTTCCTGGAGTCCAGGCAGCTTCTCACAAGTTTGAGGCTCATGGTCCTTTCTAGTCATGAAGTATAGCATGGATTCAGGAACATTTTAGAACATAGAACATAGAACAGTACAGCACAGTACAGGGCCTTTTATTCTACTCTAAGATCAAACTAATCTACATACCCTTCATTTTACTATCATCCATGTGCCTATCCAAGAGTTGCTTAAATGTCCCTAATGTATCTGACTCTACTACCACTGCTGGCAATGCATTCCACACACCCATTACTCTCTGTGTAAAGAACCTACTCTGACATATCTCTTAAACCTTCCTTCAATCACCATAAACTTAGCCCCTCTTGTGATGGTCATTTCTGCCCTGTGACTATTCACTCTATGCCTCTTATCATCTAGAATACTTCTATCAATTCACCTCTCATCCTTCTTCGCTCAAATGAGAATAGCCCTATCTCCCTCAACCTTTCTTCATAAGACAGGCCCTTCAGTCCAGGTAGCATCCTGGTAAATGTCCTCTACATGCTCTCTAAAGTTTCCACATCCTTCCTATAATGAGGCGATCAGATCTGAACACAATATTCCAAGTGTGGTCTAACCAGGGCTCTATACAGCTGCAGCATAACCTTGCAGCTCTTAAACTCAATCCCCTGCTAATGAAAGCCAACACACCATATGCTTTCTTAACAAACCTATCAACTTGAATGGCAACTTTGAGGGATCTATAGACATGGAATCCAAGATCCCTCTGTTCCTCCACATTGCCAAAAGTCCTGCCTATTTTGTATTCAAATTAGACCTTCCAAAATGAATCACTTCACAATTATACAGCCATAGAGTCATAAAGATGTACAGCATGAAAACAGACCCTTCGGTTCAACCCACCCATGTCGAGCAGCTATCCCAACCAAATCTAGTCCCACCTGCCAGCACCTGGCCCATATTCCTATACTCATCCAGATACCTTTTTTTATAATATATTTTTATTATGAAAAAATAGATTTTTAAATATTACAACAAATACAAAGCAATGCAATTCAAAACAGTACAAAAATAGTACGAAACTAAACCCAAATAATAAAAAAATTCCCCAGCTCACCCTCCTATATGAATGTATAAACATATATAGAGAAGTATAAAATTTAAAAAAACCTAAACTAACTAAATAAATACCTAACAACAAACAAATAAATAGTAATAACTCAGCCCAGCCAAACAAAACACTCATACATTCACAGTCCCTCCTCCCTGGATATTGGACTCATGAAACACAACCGTTGCGGCTATATAAAAGTCCTTGTTAGTGTGGCAGATAAATCTGTGTCCAGGTATTGCCATGTCTTGTAAAAATTCTCAGTTTTGTGGTGTACCATATTTGTGAGAAAATCCAGGGGAATATGCTCCATAACAATCTTCTGCCAACCCAACAGGCCTCGGGGGTTTTCTGATATCAACCTAGCAAGATATTCTTCCTTGCACAGATTGTAAGAATATTGAAAAGTTTTGCCTTATGCGAGTCTGCAGGAAATACAATCGGTCCAAAAGGAGCGAAATAGGGTCCTTCTCCACCCCTACACCTAAAATCCTCTCCATTGCACCCAACACAGCACTCCAATATGTTTGAAGCCTATCACAAGACTAAAGACAATGGGTAAGAGTGCCCGTGCAGACCTTGCACTTGGGATATGCTGAAGATACCCTTGGTTTAAATTTTGACAAATGGTCTGGGGCTAAGTGGACCCTGTGGAGAATCTTCAACTGTAAAGCATGGGTCCTATTGCAAATTGATTTCTTCCTTGCATTCTCCCAAATATCCTCCCATGCTTCTGTGGAAACTTCAACACCCAGCTCTCTTTCCCACATCTTGCAGAGTCCATCAGACTTATCTGAGGTGGCACCCCCCAATTGGTGATATAGAGTACTGACAGAGAGTGTACTCTTAGCCCTTAGTACCCCTCTTTCTATGTCAGATTTGTAGGGATCAGTCAAAAGTGTGGTCTTTTTTTGAATAAAATCCCTAACTTGAAAAAAAAGAAAGAGGTCTCCATTAGGTAACTCGTACTTCCGTACTAACTGATCAAAAGACATAATTACATCTCTCTCAAATAAATCACCCATGCAAGATATACCCCTAGCTGCCCAACATTTAAATCCTGAATCTATCATACCTGGTTGAAAACTTGGCACACCCACTAAAGGTGTAAACAAAGATGTTTTGCCAATATTACCTTCCCTCTGCTGAATTGCCCTCCATGCTTTAACAGTATTGATGACTATTGGGTTATGGCAATATTTCCTAACTGTCCTCACCTTGACCAAAAACAGCAAACTGGTAAGGGGGCACCTTGCCTAGGAGACTTCGATATCTAGCCATATTGAAAAAGGGTCCCCACAAACCCAATCACTTACGTAGGTCAAAAGCGAGCTTAATTGGTCATTTTTAATGTCCGGAAGGTCTACTGTGAGGCAACTGCAGTTTGGCTAATTAATTGAGGGGCTGTTTACAGTACCAGATAAAGGAGCTGAACCAACTGTTCAGTCTCCTGAGTGTTTGTTTATTGAAAACCAGAGGGAACATCCGTATAGGGTATAGCAAACGAGGGAGAATATTCATCTTAATAAGCGCTATCCGACCCAACCATGAGACTGGAAGTGCCTCCCATCTTTGGAGATCTTGTTTAATTTTTTCAAATAATTGAGTAAAATTGGCTTTGAACAGCCAATCCAGAACTGGAGTAATGAATATGCCCAAATACACAAACCGTGCCCCCCCCCGTGACCACCTAAATGGGAATCTATAGTCACTCTCAAGGGCCAACTCTTTCGTAAGAACACCCATAGGCATAGCCTCTGATTTAGCAAAATTAATCTTATACCCTGAAAAAGCACCAAACGTGTGAATGCATTGTATCAGGCAAAGCACTGAGACTGCTGGATTTGTCAAGAAAATTAGAACATCATCTGCATACAGCAAGATCTTATGTAATTTTGACCCCACTTCTGGAGCTGATATATTGAGATCCCCACGAATGGCCTCTGCCAACAGTTCAATCACCAACGTAAAAAGTAATGGTGAAAGGGGACAGCCCTGGTGGCTGCCCCTAGAAATATTAAAATTGCTTGATCGTACCCCGTTG
>NC_057742.1:22003906-22082605 GCF_004010195.1 Chiloscyllium plagiosum
AACCACAAATTGCTGAGCCTTAGTGTCGCATGATCGACCAAATATAAAAACTAGATAAACTAAAGCCACTACATTTAACAAACATACAAAATTATTAAAAATAAAAAACAACAAAAACCAGAAAACAAACCAACATATAAAGCGACTACCCATCCCGAACTGCCCATAAATAGGCATCTAACCATCTCAACCACCTTCACTTCTCCCAGCTAGAGCCACATCGCAAGCACAAGCTAAAAAGAATAAACACCCCATAGAATATCAATATGAATAAAAAAAAATATTTTATTAAAAAAAAGGGAATAAATATTCCACCCATTCTTTGATATGTCCTAACTTAGAATTTAAAATGTACATCTTAACCACCACCAGACATAGTTTGAACCAAATTATTATCAATAGAGGAAATAAAAAGGGAAAAACAAAGCTCCAACTGGATTTCCTCTATTTATTTTACAGAATGATAAACGCATACCCAAGCAACAATATTTATACATACTACAATTGTTTAAATTAGGTTAGTTTGTCCACAAAGTCTATTGCCTTCCCTGATGTGTCAAAGAGATGCATGGATCCATCTAAGGTGATCCGAAGCACTGCCGGATATCTCAGGGAGTACTGAATCCCAAGCTCCTTCAGTCTTCTCTTGACACCATTATAAGATTTTCGTTTCTGGATCAACGCTGCTGAAAAGTCCTGAAAAACATGATCTTAGACCCCTCGTAAATTAGGACCTTTGGATCCTTCCCCTGGAGTCTGGAAGCCTCTCCTTATCCTGGTAATGATGGAACCGCACCAGGAAAGGACGAGGGCATTGACCCAGACCCGACCTCTGTGCTGCGACCTGGTGAGCCCTGTCTATCTTCAATCCTCACATGCCAGTCTCCAAGTCAAGGAATTCTGGAAGCCAATCTTCAACAAATTCCGCAGGCCGCTCACCTTCCTTACCCTCAGACAGACTGATGATCCGAATGTTTTTTCTCCTGCCCCCGTAAATTACGAACCTGTGTCTTCAGGGCTTGGATCTCATCCTTGAATGAACTGGCATCAGCTTCCACAACTGTGACCCTGTGCTCCATCTCATCTGTCCTCTTCTCCAGGTCTCCCAGCTGCTGCTCATGCTTCTGAAGATGAGAGAGACTGGAGCCAGCTTCTCTTCAATCTGTTGCGAGATTTCGAGAGCTGGTTCACCAGGTCCTGGAGAGTAATCGGCTCCGAGGCTGCTGCAGGCTGAGCTGCAGACCCAGCCTCAGATGCTCCTCCTCCCTTTTTAGGCATTTCTGGACAGCTGAAAATACAGGTAAGTCAATTTTTAAATATTTCTTGGGGCTCTACTATCTTTCCAATGCCCCAAGAAATCCTGATGACCTGGGTTGTGTGGGTTAAAGAACCGTCCTGCTCCTGCTGCGACGCAAAGCTCTGCAGTGTGATCTTCTCAGATCGCTGCCATCTTAGATCCCCCCTAGATGCCTTTTAAATGTTGCAATTGTACCAGCCTCCACCACGTCCTCTGGCAGCTCATTCCATGCATGTACCACTCTCTGAGTGAAATAAGTTGCCCCTTAGGTCTCTTTTATGTCTTTCCCCTCTCACTGTAAACCTATGCCCTCTAGTTCTAGACTCCCCCACTCCAGGGAAAACACTTTGTCTATTTATCTTATCCATGCTATCCAGGTTGAACTCCATCTGCTACTTATCAACCCAGTTCGGCATCCTGTCAATGTCCTGTTGCAACCTATAACAACCCTCCACATTATCCACAACTCCAACAACTTTTGTGTCATTGGCAAACTTACTAACCCATCCTTGGATTTCCTCAATCAAGTCATTTATAAAAATGTCAAAGAGCAGCGGTCCCAGAACAAATCCCTGCAGAACCCCATTGGTTACCGAGCTCCAGTCTGAGTACTTTCCATCTACTACCACCCTCTGTCTTCTATGGACCAGCTAATTCTGTATCCAGGCAGCCACATGTCTGTATCCCATGCCTCCATACTTTCTGGGATGAACCTACCATGGGGAACCTTATCAAACAGCTTGCTAAAATCCATGTTCACCACATCCACCGCTCTACCTTCATCAATTTGCTTTGTCGCATCCTCAAAGAATTCAATAAGGCTTGTGAAGCAAGACCTGCCCCTCTAATCAAACAATGGCTTTCCAAGTAATCATAAATTCTGTCTCTCAGAATTGTCTCCAATAATTTGCCCACCACAGACGTAAGACTGACTGGTCTGTAATTCCCAGGACTAACCTTATTTCCCTTCTTGAACAAGGGAATAACATTTGCCACTGTCCAGTCATCTGGACATACTCCAGTGAACAGTGAGGACACAAAAATCATCGTTAAAGTTACAGCACTCTTTTCTCTCACTTCCTGCAGAAATCTTGGGTATATCCCATCTGGTCCAAGGGACTTATCTATCCTTATGTTTTTCAAAATTTTCACCATACCCTCCTTCTTTACATCAACCCTTTTTGAGAATATCAGCCTGTTTCATGTTATTCTCACAAATGTCAAGATCCCTCTGAGTAGTGAATATTGAAGCAAAATATTCATTCAGGACCTCCCCTACCTCCTCCGACTCCAGGCACAAGTAGCCGGCACTATCCCTGATTGGCCCTACCCTCACTCTGGCCATCTTCCTATTCCTCACATAAGTGTCTTCCTTAGTCTTACTCGCTAAAGCTTTTTTATGTCCCCTTCTCCCAAGTCCATTCTTTAGTTCCATCCTGGCTACCTTGTAACCCTCAAGAACCCTATCTAATCCTTGCCTCCTCAACCTTAAGTAAGCTTCCTTCTTCCTCTTGACTAGATGTTCTACATCCCTTGTCCCTCAAGGTAACTTCACCTTACCATCCTTTCCTTGCCTCAATGGGACAAATATATCTAGCACTATCAGGAAGTGCTCCCTAAACAATGTCCATGCATTTCCCTGAGAATATCTGTTCCCAATATAGGCGCCGCAGTTCCTGCCTAATAGATTTGTAATTCTCCCTCTCCACTTAAATACTTTCGAACACCATCTTCTCCTATCCCTTTCCATAAATATAGTAAAGATCTGACACCTGGCTGGTTTGTTGCCAAGCACCACAGCCAATATGGTCTCCCCTCTCATCACCCTATCTACATATTGAGGAGGAATCCTTCCTGGCAAAAACTGTTCCATCCAAACTATTTGAACTAAGGAGGTTCCAATTAATATTAGGGAAGTTAAAGTCACCCATGACAACAACCCTGTTACTCCTGCAGCTTTCCAAAATCTGCCTCCCAATCTGCTCCTCTGTGTCTCTGTTGGTCTGTAGAAAATTCCCAATAAAGTGACTGCTCCTTTGCTGTTTCTGACTTCCACCCATACCGACTCTGTCGACAAATCCTCCTCAACGACTTCCCTTTCTGAAGCTGTGATACTATCCCAGATTAGCAATGCAACTCCCCCAAATCTTTTACCTCCCCTTCTATTCCTTTTGAAACACCTTAACCCTGGAACATCCAACAACCCTTCCTGCCCCAGTGATAGGTAATTTAAATATTTCTTACCCTTGCCTCCATTTCACTCCTGTAGTCACTCACCCAATCTCAAACTTGTTCAAACAAACATATGGACATCTGTTTCTCCAGATGATGTCATTATGAATTCTTGGCTGATCTCCTGGACTCACTAATGATTAACTCAGCAGTGGTCTGCTTCAACAGGCTGAAGTGGAATATTCAGTTTAATGAATTGACATCTTTGTGAGCTTATAATAAGTTATTTGTTAGCACAGACCTTGAGCTATAAATGCAACGCATCATATTGATTCTTTTTCATTTTGCATGCATCAGAACCACTTCAAAGAATACCATTTTAAGCAGTAAAATATTTATACTGTATAGTTAGTAGTCAAATGGATCCTGATTGGTAGGACTGTTGCCATGGAGAACACACCAATTAATGATGATTCACTGTTAACTCTCAGGCCTGAATTCATGTCATTAACTGAATTAATGTCCATGGCAATGCAACCATCAATTTGAGTTCACTTAGAGTCATAGAGATGTACAGCATGGAAACAGACCCTTCGGTCCAACTTGTCCATGCCGACCAGATATCCCAACTCAATCTAGTACCATCTGCCAGCACCCAGCCCATATCTCTTCAAACCCTTCCTATTCATATACCCACCCAAATGCCTCTTAAATGTTGCAATTGTATCAGCCTCCACCTCATCCTTTGGCAGCTCATTCCATACATGTACCACCCTCTGCGTGAAAAAGTTGCCCCTTAGGTCTCTTTTATATCTTTCCCCTCTCACCCTAAACCCATGCCCTCTAGTTCTGGACTCCCCCACCCCAGGGAAAAGACTTTGTTTATTTATCCTATCCATGCCCCTCATAACTTTGTAAACCTCTATAAGGTCATCCCTGAGCCTCCGACACTCCAGGGAAAACAGCCACAGCCTGTTCAGCCTCTCCCTATAGCTCAAATCCTCCAACCCTGGCAACATCCTTGTCAATCTTTTCTGAACCCTTTCAAGTTTCACAACATCTTTCCAATAAGTAGGAGACCAGAATTGCACGCTATATTCCAACAGTGGCCTAACCAATGTCCTGTACAGTCACAACATGACCTCCCAACTCCTGTACTCAATACTCTGACCAATAAAGGAAAGCATACCAAACGCCACCTTCACTATCCTATCTACCTGCGACTCCACTTTCAAGGAGCTATGAACCTGCACTCCAAGGTCTCCTTGTTCAGCAACACTCCCTAGGACCTTACCATTAAGTATATAAGTCCTGCTAAGATTTGCTTTCCCAAAATGCAGCATCTCGCATTTATCTGAATTAAACTCCATCTGCCACTTCTCAGCCCAGATCCTGTTGTAATCTGAGGCAACCGTCTTCACTGTCCACAACACCTCCAATTTTGGTGTCATCTGCAAACTTACTAACTGTACCTTTTATGCTCGCATCCAAATTATGTATGTAAATGACAAAAAGTAGAGGACCCAGCACCGATCCTTGCGGCACTCCACTGGTCACAGGCCTCCAGTCTGAAAAACAACCCTCCGCCACTTGTTAATCAATCAGCATCCTCTTCTTATACAGTATAAACTGAGGCTCCCGTGACGTGGTGGTAGTGTACATCTGAGCCAGGAGACCCAGGTTCAAGTCTTACCTGCTCCCGAGGTGTATTATAACAATCCTGTTGATTAGAAACTAACTATACAGTATAAGTGTTTGTTTTCCTCCAAGTTGATATTCTTGCAAATTATTCTGATGAGTACAAGGCCTAACGTTTTGCCAAATTTGTCTTTTTCAATGATACTTAAATAAGTTATTCTTTCATTGATCTGTTTCTTCAATCCCTGTACTCTTCTTCTCAACCTTTTCCCATTGCCTAAGGTGTGGTGACCTCATGACCCTCAGGTTAAACCACCACCAGTCATCTCTCTAATTAGAAAGTAGCCCTCTGGTCCAGTAGGACGAAGGTGAGTTTACCTTTTTACTTTGCATAACATTAAATTCGTGTTAAAAAAAATAGTGAGGGGAAAGGAAAATCCTTCTGTCTATTACAAGGTAAAGTTCTTTAAATGATGGTGCTGCAAATATCATTGTTTGTGCCCAATTTTAAATACACAAGGTTTAGTTGGTTTTTTAATCACTTGCTTCTGTCCTTACTTCAGCTCTTTGAAGGGTCTCATCGCCCTGATCAGGCACTTATTAGTGTATTCAGCTCATACAAATTAATTTGTTTTTTTTTGCACAATGGTATTTCTTGCAATTAGCCTGATGAGTTCAAAACAAAAAGCTTCAACAAACTGTGCCTTTTGTCAGCTAAATTTAAAATGGTATTCAATGGTCTATTTTCATAATTGCGTATTATAGATAAGGCCAACTGCTTAAACAGAAATTCATAGAGTTATTTATATCTATCGTGTACTTCATAAAGTTGTGATGTCTGAGGCAATATCTTGCTCATGTTGAAAGTATGTCAAAGATGCATATTTCATTGTTATTTTTGAATATGCTTGCAATTAGAAGAACACAACCCTGCTGAAACCCTTCCTGTATAATAACAAGACTGACGATAACAGATGTAATTTTGTGTCCAGGCTTTACTCTGTCACACCAGAGCTCAAGCCAAATCTATGTGAATAGTCAAAAATACATTTCGTGATTAATAATTGATGATAATGGCAATTATTCTGGCGAGAATACATGTTACAAATAGATTTCCCTTCAGAAGAACAAAGAGCTGAATGACATGTTTTTAATTAGTTTGTGATTTCTATTCCTGTTTGGAAAAACAATCTAAGTTCAACAATCCTCCATATTCATCCAGGAGTCACATTCTCAGGGAGTTGAAATCAGTCTCACAGCCTTTTTAGTAAAAGCTGCCCTTTAGTATAGCTTCTCCACTGAAATTGCAGAATCACCAAATTGACTCAGAAAATTTCCCTCACCCAATCTCACTTTTACATCTGATCCTTTCTCCACTTGCCCTGAACATTACGAGATCAAGGCCCAATTTAGCGCTTGAGTATAAAAACTTCAAGGCTGACACTGAGTGGAATTTTGAGGGATTGTTGTGCTGTTGGAACATAGAACACACAACGTTACAGATTAGATTAGATTACTTACAGTGTGGAAACAGGCCCTTCGGCCCAACTAGTCCACACCGACCCTCCGAAGAGCAGCCCACCCAAACCCATTCCCCTACACCTAACACTACAGGCAACTTCGCATGGCCAATTCACCTAACCTGCACAGTTTTGGACTGTGGGAGGAAACCAGAGCACCCGGAGGAAACCCACGCAGACATGGGCAGAATGTGCAAACTCCACACAGACAGTTGTCTGAGGCGGGAATTGAACCCAGGTCTCTGGCGTTGTGAGGCAGCAGTGCTAACTACTATGCCACCGTGCAGTGCAGCACAGGCTCTTCAGCCCTCGATGTTGTGCCAACCTGCGAAAATAATCTGATGCCCATCTAACCTATGCCGTTCCATTATTATCCATATGTCCAATGTCCATTTAAATACCCGTAATGTTGGCAAGTCTACTACTATTGCAGGCAGGCAGTTCCCCACCCCTAATACTCTCTGAGTGAAGAAACTACCCGAATATCTGTCCTAAATCTACCACCCCTCAACTTAAAGCTATGACCCTTGCGTTGGCTTTCACCATCAGAGGCAAAAGGCTCTCACTGTCCACCTTATCTAACTCTCTGATTACCTTATGTATCTCGATGAAGTCACCTCTTAACCTTCTTCTCTCCAACGAAAACAACCACAGTTCCCTCAGCCTTTCCTCGTAAGACCTTCCTTCCGTGCCAGGCAACATCCTTTCCAAAGCTTCCACATCCTTCTAATAATGCGGTGACCAGAACTGCTCACAATATTCCAGGTGTGGCTGCGCCAGTGTTTTCTACAGCGAAAGCATGATCTCGTGGCTCCGAAACTCAATCCCCCTACAAAAAAGGCCAACACACCATATGTCTTCACAACAAACCTAAGAAGTTTCCGTCGTTTGGATTATAAACATGTAATTATCTGTCATCTCAATTGATTGGAAAGGATCACATGGCGCTGTTTCAAAGAGTCAGGGAAGTTATCCACAATGTCCTGACTAACATTTATCCTTCAGTCAACATCAGAAACACTTTTTTTGTCCATTATCATATTACTATTTGTGGATGCATTCTGAGAGCAAATAGTCTGTCGCATGACAATAATGATTGCACTTCAGAAGTACTTGATTGGTTGTATTGGACTTTGGGGCATTCAGCAGTCATGGAAAGTGCTATATAAATGCAGGCCTTTCTTTGAAGGTAAAAGTTAAAGTTGTCTTAGCCTTACCAGAGCATAGGGCAGCTCTTTCATTAGAGACAGAGAGATGATGGTGGTGATTCAACCTGAAGATCACCAGCCTCAGGCAAGGAGGATAAGAAGGAGAATTCTTTCTGGTAACCTCAGCTGGTGCAGGAAGTAAACCTACACAGCTAGCATCACACTGTACTGCAAATCAGCCATTCAAGCAACTGAGTTAAACCATCCCCCTTTGATGGTTGTAACTTCTACTGGCACATAGAAGATAGAAGATAGAACATAGAACATTACAGCACAGTACAGGCCCTTCAGCCCTCGATGTTTCACTGACCTGTCATACCAAAACTGAAGCCCATCTAACCTACGCTATTCCATGTACGTCCATATACTTGCCCAATGACGACTTAAATGTAGTTAAGGCACGTTACCCTTCAGTACTTTAAGCTTAATGTGTTGGTCCCAACAGTGAGTGTTGACTGGCAATTTGACAATGAGTGTCATCACAGCGGTTCCTGATCTTGTCCCATACATGTACAATTTTAGCACCTCAGTAAATATTCAATACTGACCAATTTTTCATGACCATCCCCTCAGAACTCCAATCAGAATTCGCAAAGCCACTGTGTCTACAAAAATGAATGTGATAGAATTGAATTGGGATTTGTTTTTTTAAAATCAGAAAATAAAGCTATTCTGGTTATAAAATTGTTAAACATACATCATTCTGTAACAAAGATCCCCAGCTCTCACACCTCATGTTCTTGGAAAGTTCTGCTCAGAAACACGATTCTGAGATGGTTACTAATAGAGATCACACTTCCTCTTTGTGTTGTTGTTACATCACAGTAAAACTAAAAAAAGACTTTACCTGTCTGGCAGAAATCAGATGAATAATTAGTTCAAAACCATTGGGTGATTTACCAACAAATTTCTTACTCCAAGTCAATGGGTTCTCCATTAAATTTATGATCTGGATTCAGTGAAAGTTATTGGACACCGCTGAAATTTTAGGTGCAGTCCAGTTGTTACTTTCTTCGAAGTACAGGTTTATCAGAAGAGGTTTTGGGAATAGATATGTACGTGGACCACAGTAGCTTAGCAAGGCAGCTCACTACTGTATCCTGAAAGGCAATTAAGGATGGGCAATAATGCTACCTCAGGTAGCAATGCCTATGTCCCACAAGTGAGTTGAAGAAGCATGAAGCCATTTAAGAAATGTTTAGGCCTCTCCTGCCTCAAACATTCCATTCTGTCCTTTTCCTTAGAAAAATCACTTTTGAGATTCCCAATATCAACCCAAGGCCTCATGATATTCTGCAGATCAGCAGTTGCCTCAAACGTTCCTGCCCAGAATGCCACTTACACTGTGATAACAATTGACTTGTATTATTGAATAATTCATTCTTTAACTTGTTTATTTTTTGCATGTCACACAGTTTTAACGACTATGTGATATTCTTTAAGGGTCACTGTGATAGTCTTGGCTGAATGGGGTTTTGAAGTGCAGTCCATTGATCCACATTGAGTGCTGAACAGCTGTGGCAATAGGAAAATCCTCTGTAGCTTGGGAACTGCTGAAGCAGGTGCTGAATATGATCCCAAAGAGAACATAGACAAACCCTGTTATGAAATAATTGTTGGAACTTCACTGTGCCGAGACATTTTCTGGAGTGTCAACGATATTGGAAAAGAGAACTAAATGACACCTTATTGTGAACTAATGGTTGATGAAAAATAATGGATGTACCTTCATCTCAATTAGAAAATTAGCATTGATATTGCTTTAGATATTTTGGCAGCTCCCCCCCACCCCCACATACTGCTGAGATTGCCATAACTCAGACTCAATCTCTCTTTAAAAACAGTAATGATTTTGAGATTGAAAGGCAGCATGCATAATACAGACCCTTATGCCAGGTGAAACAGCAAGCAGGATGAATTCCACAGGCAGGCAAATATATAGCTGAAAACCAGACTGTTTACATTCCTTACTTTGTGATTAACTGTTCACACCAGATGTAGTAAGGCACTAAATCCACAATTTGGTCATAGGAAAATAGTGAGGGCTGATTTCTGACTGAAGTGCTCTGACTTAATGAGGATCAAAATTTTTAGGAAGACCTTTGAGCAATTTGAATGTGACAGAGGTATTTGTTATACTGATAAACAAATTATGTATAAATAAATTGCCTGTGGTTGTAACTGCAACTTTTGACCACCAGTCTGAAAGCTCTTCCTTATGATACCAATTTTCGTTTCCCACGGTAGGTACACTTATGACTGCTCTGAATGAGATTGTTTGTTTAGTATTAAGTCATGCCAAATTGGATAATTTTCTGCTATGAATCTATGTCCATCGGGAATTGGGTTGCTTAAGCTCATTTCACATAGATTGGTTAAATTTTTACCCAAGTGCTGACTTATCTAAAGTTTGAAAGATTAACATCTGTGAGTTAGCTAGCCAAATTTAATATGGCTAAATTCTATTATTTTCTCTCAGCAAAGAATGCAACCGCTGTACTCACAGAACTACATTAGATTCTGGTCAAGTACAGCAGTGAAACAGACCATTCAGTCCAACTCATCCATGCCAACCAGATATCCTAAATTAATCTAGTTCCATTTGCCAGTACTTGGCCCAAATCCCTCTAAACTCTTCTTATACATATACCCATCCAGATGTCTTTTTAATGTAATTGGACCAGCATTCACCTCTTTCTCTGGTTGCTCATTCCGTACACATACGTGAAAAAGTTGCCCCTTAGGTCCCTTTTAAATCTTTCCCCTGTCATTCTAAATCAATGCCCTCTAGTTCTGGACTCCCTCACCCCAGGGAAAAAACCTGGTCTATTTACCCTATTCATGCCCCTCATGATTTTATATACCTCTGTAATGTCACCCCTCAGCTCCATGCCTTTGTCCTTTCCTACCTCTGTAATCATAGACTCCCTTATGTTCTGGAGGCTTACAATTCTATGAGTATATACCTCTCATTCTGGGCCTTATTTTAGTCACTGAACCATCAATGGCTATACCTTCAGCTAGCTTGGCTTTGAGCTCTGCAATGTTCATTCGTTCATGGGGTTTGGATGTCACTGGCTGGGCCAGCATTTTTATCTATCCCTAATTGCCTCTTTCCGAAATGATATTAGTGAAACAGATGGGTTTTTACAACAATTAACATGGTCGTTATTAGGCTAGCTTTTAATCCCAGAGTAATTAGTGTATTCAAATTCCATTATCTGACATTGATACTCAAAGAGATGTGCAGCACAAAAAATTGCTGTTTGGTCCATTGTTTCATGGCATGATGGGATTTGAACACATGCCTCCAGAACATTAGCCTGAGTCTCTGGATTGCAGGTTTAATGATATTTGCATCAGGGCACCACCTCCCCTCACCAAACCGCTACACCAGTCTTTGCTACTTTCCTCCTTTATGACACTCCTTAAAGCCTGCCACTTTGTTTAGCCTATAATCTTATTAATCATATTTTGATTCATAATAACCCTTCTGAAACACTTTTTGACATTTATTACTGGTGCTATGCAAATGCAGATCATTGTTGTTGGTAAACTCAATTTTCATGGATCCACAAAACCATGTTGAAGGCAGGATTGTGAGTGTGGGTTGGGCATTAGTTGGGTGGGAAGTTATTGTACTGTTCTCCTGTATGGATGACCATGCAGGTCTGCACACATGTCCGGCTATTGTTACAGCTATCAGTGTATCACACATATGGAAGTGTACTCAATATCCCGAGACCTTTTTTCATCCTAGTGTCTGGACTGAGATTGGCTGCATTATGCAGAGGTAATAAAGGACAGCCAATCTCCTTTGCCTCAATCTTCATGACTAAAGGAAGTAAGATAGCATCTTCACCACTCACTCAGGTCACACAGAGCATGTGGGTGTGTGAGACAAAACATATTAGCACACGTAGATACAATCTGATGTCAATCTGTCACAACATTGCTTTAATTTTACTAGAGTCAAAAAAGCTGGCAGGAAGAATGACATGGTAAAAACAGATCTTATGGCTGCCAGTGTTAATTGTTATTGTGAACTTAATTTCCAAGTGTTGCCCATAGCACAGTTGCCTTAATAAAGCAACTTTTGATTCTTCTGCGGAATGTAGAGAGTTGAATTTAGAAATACAAGCAATCTCTGGTTCACAAACGGGTTCCATTCTGGAGTTCCATTGGCAAGCCAGTTTGTACGCAAGTCGGAACACAATGCAGAACAATGGAAAGCAGTCATTCATAAGGACAGTAAATGTTCATATTTTAGGTCTTTACATTTTGAAATCATGTATGAGATTGCATTCATCAGTACAAGCATGCATAAATCGGCTTTGGTAAATCTGAGACTGCTTGCAGCATAGATTCAGCAGATTTGCGTTTCAGATGCTGATTGGTCAGAAAAAAAATACAACAAAACAAAAATGACAAGAACAATGCTGTAGCCAGCAGAGAAAAAGTGGCTTTTGATTGGTGATTGTATGTGGGAATAAAATCAGGCTTCAGAAGTGAAAGATAATGTCGTACAATTGATTCCTCCAATCTGGCACTTCTAAACATATGAACCAGTTGACTGCTACTTTTCCAAAGCTGTCATTTCTGGAAGCAAGGAGTAGCAAGAAATAAAAATGGAAGATATTCTTGCTATAGTTGGCTCCCCAGAGTCATGAGGGAATTATTACATTCCTATTGAATTAGAAGTCTCTCTAATTGCTCTTGCCATTCGTGGATTTGCTGCTTGTCTACATTACTTAAAGATATTACACTTTTTTATTTACCATCATCCCACAATGCTGCATACCATTGCTAAAACATTCAGTCTGTGTACGGATCAAGTATTTGGAAAGTTAGATGTTTTCCAGGGATAAAAATTGGAAGCAAGAACATTAAATAAAAACTTACAGCACTCTGATGACACAGCAGTACTTGCAGAATCAGAAGAGACCTAACAAAATGTTGTAATTAAGAAATCTAGAAAATGGATTGAGTCTGAACAGCAAAAAGATGAAAATGATTTTAGTTTGAAGAAACACATCAGAATAAATTGGACAGAGATTGAAGTGGATTATGTCACACTGGAGTTGAAAAATGTGGTTCTGGAAAAACACAGCAGGCCAGGCAGCATCCGAGGAGCAGGAGGGCACATCAGCTCATTCCTGAAGAAGGGTTATGCCCGAAACGTCGATTCTCCTGCTCCTCGGATGCTGCCTGGCCTGCTGTGTTTTTCTAGCACCACATTTTTCAACTCTGGTCTCCAGCATCTGCAGTCCTCACTTTCTCCTATGTCACACTGGAGCAAGTCAATAAGTTTGTCTAAGCAAAAGATGTGAATGGTGGAAATCTGAAACAAACACAGAAAATGCTGGAAAAGGCTGAAAATGCTTCAGTTCTAAAAGAAAGTCTCAAAACACGATCTCTGTTTCTCTCTTCAGCAGATGCTGCCAGAACAGCTGAATTTGTCCAACATATTCTGTGATAAATTTGTCTATGGAAACAGAAAATGGCAGCTATGACGCAAAAGTTAGAAGAGTGAAAGAAGTGGCTAGAAATAAATTTGTGAAGATGAAGGATGTGGTAACACCAAATAAAGTTGAACCAAGGAAAAACTCAGAGATGCTGGAAGGTGGGGAGTTGATAGTCTAATGGTATAGTTGCTGTACTGTTAACCCAGACACCCAGGTAATGTCTTGGGGTCCTGGGTTCAAATCCTACCATGGTAAATGGTAATATTTGTATTCAATAAAAAAATTCTGGAATTGAGGTCTAAAGATGACCATGAAACCATCATTGGAAAAACCCATCTGGTTCACTAATGTCCTTTAGGGAAGGAAACTGCCATCCTTACCTGGTCTGGCCTATGTATGACTCCTGACCCACAGCAATGCAGTTGACTCTTACCTGTCCTCTAAGCAATTAAGGATGGACAATAGTTGCTGGCTCAGCCAGCGATGCCCACATCCTGTGAATGTATTAAAAAAAAAACCTGCTTTCCATATGTCTCAGAAATCTGGACAGCAAATGAAGATCTGTGGAAGAAAATAGAAACTTTTAAAATTTAGATGCCATGATGTGTGCGAAGGATTTCATACAACCCATAAAACAATCAAAGCAGTACTTTATCTTACAACAAAGGATTTCTATTAAGTGACATCCAGAAAAGAAAATGACAGTTTTTCATCAATTTGTTCAGAGCTAAACATTTACAAAGATCTCTTCTAGAGGACAAAATGGAGGGCAGCAGGAAGGGTGGTTGACCAAGGTGTAGTGGATGAGAGAGTCAAAGCGCAGATAATCTACAGTGAATGTGTGATGATGCAGATGTGTTTACCATTCCATGACAGCAGATCCATCCAGGATTAGCTACACGTAGCAGCAGAAACAACTTGAATACATTCCTAGCATTTTGAATTCTTTGTAGCAAGATCTTTTAGATAAATGAGTGCAGCCAGGTGAGTGAAAGCTGTGATGTAGCCTACTATGTCACATATGGTCATTGCGGAGGTGATCAAGGTACACATATTCCACTCCATGTTTTGCAATATTTATTACATTAGTTGACCCAAGATTGATAGGATCAAACAACACAGAAGAGGCTATTCAGCCCATCACCCTATGTCAGCTCTCTGAACAGCTCTTTGTCCCACTCCCTTGCTCTTCCTGCAAAGCCTTACAAATGTTTCCTTTTGACCTAAAAGCCTAAGCTGGCACTTAAATAGCAGTCACGCTTTGTCCTGCATACCCAATCTTATCTGCATTCTTGTAAGTTCATATTCCTCAAATAGCTGTCCAACATCTTTTTGAATTACATAGGAAATCATTGTTTTCCACCTTTTTAGCTAGAACATTCCAGATCCTGACAATTTAACTTTTCCTCTACTCTCCTACAGATTTTTTATTTTAATGGTTTTGTTACAATTAACCCTCATTTGACTGGGGAATACTTTATCTACTAAATCAAAACCTCTCTTTGTCACGAAGGTGGGCAAGACAGAGATCAGTAGCCCATTTTGGAATAGGAAGTGATGTGCAGCATAGATGTTTTTAAACAGTCTGTGGGTTTTCAGCGGTGGTAGTGTTGTTGGCAAAGCAATGTCTGTGGGGACAGGAAGCCAGAGAAGCAGTGTTGCACCACAGATTCTAATTAGGATTCACATTGTTGCAGTCAAATGAATGTTGTGTGTGTGTGTGATATTCCCTTGTCAGTCAGATGCAGAGTACACTGTTGCTGGGCAAATATTAAGGTCCAGGGGGTTGTCACACCAATGCCCCATGTTGATCCAGCAAGGTAGGTGAGTAGATTGACCTTGCTTTGACCCTTGCCACTGTTAGCTTCAGATGTTTCAAGTAACATAAGGTCCTTCTTAGCTCACTCCCAAGTAAGTTGAGGTGGAATCATGATCTAGTCTGGGCCATTCTGGTAACTATGCAATATTGACAGAAATGACACCCATTCCAGATCACATTCTAGTAAATCTCCTTTTTAATGGCTTTACATCTTTCTTGAAGTGCTCCCCTAGGATTGTTTGCAATAATCTTTTGGTGTTCTATTCTTCAGTTTCTAAACTGACATATAATGGATGTTTTTTAACAACCTTATCAACATACTCTGCCATCGTTAAGAAACATATTTATGAACATAAAACTCTCTACTTTTCAAAATCATGTCTCTTATTGGAACTGTCTTTCCATATTAGTTCTGGCAAAGTTGACCCCAAGCTAATCCTTAGTGATTGCAAACTACTGCCCAGACTGAAAATCATCAGCCCATGACCACCTATTGATTTGTGTCAAAGTTTCTCATGGTGCAAAATGAAATTTCCGCACTGGTTCTTTAACTTACAATCTTAAAGCTGTGCCCTCTGGTTATTGATGCTCTCGCCAATGGAAACAGTTTAATGATCAAGATTGAATGAAGTTCAGAGAAGCTGTGTGAATTTAATAACATGTGGTTTGAAAATTTGTTACAGTAATTAGGCTTACACAATGTATCTCAACTCTTTTAAATATTCATCCCCTGTTGCGACAGCAAAACATCCTCCAGGCATTCCCCAGATTCGTTTCCGCTCTTCTGACAGATTGCTTTCCAATAAGTACTTTAAACAGTGTGACAATTTTCCAATGGCATGTTCTATCCCTTGTCAACTTCACTTGCTGAAAAAATACTCTCACCCTCTCTATGGCAGATTTTGAGCAAAACAGACACAGCTCTTGTTGCCGTTCTGGACAGTAACATACATAATTAAATAAAGCTTTCTCTCAGAAGAATATTTCAGGATAATAACATTAAAATTAAACTAACTTTATGCCAGTAACACTCATTATCTGTTACTTTAAATACATAAAGGGCTTTCACAACCAGAAGTTCATTTGAAAACCCATATGTGGATATACTGCAAAAATTGCAAACTCCTTATGAAAAATTTTCAAATTCTACAGGAGAAGCAGATTCAGCTGCCAAAAACATGAGTCCTGTTAGAATATCTATCTTCTGTACTAATGATTCTGTTGCTTTCTGTTTTGTACCATTATCTTTTGTCAAAGATCTGCTGGCACATAACCATGCAACTGCAGTATAACTTTGCAGGCTGCATTGCAGTGTACATGTTCCCTTCCTGACACTCCAGAAATCAGATATTTTCTCTTTCAATAATTTAACAAGACCATAAAGATATTCCTTTCTGTGATCATGGAAACATAGTGTGGGAAATCAAACCGCATCAATAAATATTTAGTGTAGTGGTTGTAATGAAGTTCGTCAGGTGGTCCTCAGAGAACTTGAGTTCCCTGGTTGGATCTGTTAACCTGGTCTAATCAGAGAGCCCTGACTGACAGATATAAACAGGAGTGTCAGGGATTCTGTTCACTCTGAGCTGTCTCTGAGGAAGTTGGACCAGTGTCATGCATGTCTAATTAGAGGGTGACTCGGTGATGAGAGACTGGCCTCTGTGGAATTATTTCATTTAGGAAATCAGATTATAAGGTTTTGTGCAGAGAGTCAAGGAGTATACATTGTGCCCTTCACTTTTCCCTTTTAATGTTTGCTTCTTTTCCCCAGTGCATATTGCTGTAAATCTCCCAGAGGAAACAGGAAGTCGCAATTTTTGTCTATGTCAAGGAAGAATGGAGAAGAATGAGTTAAAAGAAAAAGCTCAGTGTGGAATAGACAGTTTGGCTTTTATTTCATAGGATTGTTATTCTCTTCAGATAGAGACTCTGGATGAAAAAGATAATAGCTGTGCAATTCAGCTTAGCCTAAATGGGACTTGATGCTGCATGAGACACTATAGTGGGTTGGCTGAGTGCCCAGATTAGTTAAGAATAGCTGCTGTGAAAATTCTACATGTCTTTCCCAGCAATAAAGTTCACCAAGCACCATAGGTTTTCCGGGGTCTTTGTTTCATTAGTTTTGAATTCCAGTTTATAAACCATTTGGGATATTACACAACATCTTCAGACCACTCATCACATCAGCATTCATGCCTCATCATCCCTACACGGTCCTTGTAATGTAACTGTCCCATTTGTATTTTACCTTCTTTTGATGAGCATTTGGTGAAGAAAATAAATAAGAGACTGGTTTATATCTTCCAACCAAGGTGGCAAATCAGTCCTCAAAATGCTGAAATTCTTCTGTCGCTAAACAATTTCCATTGCCTTTATCTCAGATCTTAGAATCATAGAATCTCTACAGTGTGGAAACAGGCCATTCAGCCCAACAAGTTCACACCGACCCTCCGAAGAGTATCCCACCCAGACCCGTTCCCCTAGCTTATTACTCTATATTTAGCCCTGACTCATGCACTTAGCCTACACATCCCTGACCACTATGGGCAATTTGACGTGGCCAATTCACCTAACCTGCACACCTTTGGACTGTGGGAGGAAACCGGAGCACCCGGAGGAAACCCGTGCAGAAATCCAGGCTCATGTTCCTGCTTCATTTCAAGGGCTAGATGTCTTACAAGAATGACTCCAGGAAGACAAGAGCTCCCTTCTGTGATCATGGCTGATGACTGTTATGCAATCCCCCTGATTGAGATTGAGTATAGATGCAGTGTTACCCATTCTTCAACCAGGACCATTGTAGATCAGACAATAGACCGACTGAAACTGAGGTTCTAATGTGAGTGCAGGAGAATGTGTAGGGTCACAGGACTCAAATGTTAACTCTGTTTCTCTCTGAGTTTCTCCAGCACTTTCTGTTCTTACTTCAGGTCTCCAGAATCTGCAGTATTTCCCTTTTATTCCTAGTCTTCCTACAACATCTGGGCAAAAGGCCATGCTCCTACTGTGTGGGGAGGCTGCAGACTGAGGAGCAGATTTACAAGGCCATTTCGAAAGCAACAAATCACTCCCCATGCAGTTTAGTGAGTAGCCAAGAAGAACAGCCATAAAAGCCATTTACACTCCCACATTGACCATTCTGCAAGGTCAAAGTGTGAGCTCTGAGATGAAATAAAACCACTCTGTGTTGTGGTTAGGAGAAAGAGCGTGTGAACAGATTAAAGGAATCCACCGACCTGAAACACAGAGAGAATGACAGCAGAGAGGGACAAAAGGAGCAGGGTTAGAATTCGGTTAAAGTTTCCACTGAAGCATAGTTAGTTGATGATTGTTAGACCAGTCCAGAGCACAGGGGTGTAACAGTTAGAATGAAGCACAGAAGGGAAAAGAAAGAGAGAGAAAGAGAGTGAAAACTGGAGAGATGGACAGCTGGAGGCACCATTTGATGTGGGTCAGAATAAAGAGAGGGTGAGGGTAAAAATTATGACATTTCTCACTGAAAGAAATGAAGTCAGGTAGGCAGAAGATATTACTCTCTACTTAGGAAGGGTTCTTGTTCCATCATAGCTATTGAAACATTAATAGCAAGAACTTTTTTCTGAATATGGGTAATCAGACTGTGAAGGACCATGGGTGTAAAATGCACGTGCATCATTTCTGAGGTTGGGCTGTCCATTGTGAGGTCTAGAGAACCTCGTAGTTCTTCCAACATAACATTTTCAAGTCCTGGGATGGGGATTGTTAGTCCTAAAAAAAATGTGCATCCTTGGAAAATTTCTGACTGGTGTGGGAACAGTCAGGAGCATTCTGAAAATTTATGTAAAATATTTTGACACCTTCAAATATTGTAATAGGATACTGCATTGTAATGTGTTTTTAATAGAATGGTTTATCACAGGAACTGTTCTGTAAAGGTAAATTGACCCTTGCTTTGTTGGAATTGTTGACTGACAGCCACTCTGCTGTGAAATGTAAATGGTACACCATTCTGTTCTGTCAGCTCCAGATAATAAAGCTGGAAACTTTTGCTATGATAGCTGAGCAATTATGAAAACTTGGGCTGGCATGAAAGCAATTATCAAATCCATCAGCTCTGCTTAGGTCAAACATGTTAATGAAAAATAATCCACTGGGGACCTGGACTCTCACAATCCTCCACCGACACATATTATTAAGGTTGTTACTGAGGTGATTTGTGCCAGATCACACTGTTTCATCTCACTTCCCCATGACGAGATCAGTGTTGCAGCCTGGGCTGTAGGCCTTACCAACACAGCTGGCTTACTGAGGTGCAGCTCTGCCCTCACCATAGTGCTACTGCCATATAATGATGCAGCTGACTTTATCTATAGAAAAAGACTCCATTCCTTCCATGTACAAGTCACCTATTACCATCAGTACCACATTTTAGAAGTTGCACCAAGTATCCTGAGAGCTGCCAGTGTAATTATATCCTTGAGAATGCTCAAGTTCTTGCTTCATTTCAAGGGCTAGATGCTTTACAAGAATGACTCCAGGAAGACAAGAGCTCCCTTCTGCGATCATGGTTGATGATTGTTATGCAACCCCCCTGACTGAGGTTGAGCATAAACACAATGTTGCCCATTCTTCAAACAGGACCATTGTTGATCAGGCAATAGACCGACTGAAACTAAGGTTCTGATATGTGGACCAGTCTAGATGAGCTTTGCAGTGTACTCCAGACACAATGTACCACATCATCCCAGTGTGCTGTACTCTGCACAACTAGAATGACAAAGAGGGAATTCGATGGTCTCTGAAGAGTTGGGAGAGCCTCAGCAAGCTTCCAGCAGTGAAGATGAGGTTTTTGAGCTGGAGGAACACCATCTTTTGCATGATGTAGTCAGGTGTGATAAGCCATACAGCACTTAAATTGATGCCCAGTTCTCATAGATGTGCGCTGGTGCAATGATCACTCGACTCAATTTGTTGTTGATGGAAAAGTAAGCTGTCCCTATTTGTTCCCAGAAACAACAGCAGCTTTTAATTGTGTTTTCTTCACACTTGCTGTTGCTGAATAGAAATGAAAGTTTTCAACCATTTGAAGGCTTTGCAGACTGTGATGTTTATGCATTAAACAATGAGAAGGTTTTGGACAAAGAGTAGCACTCCCTTAGACAGGGGTGTAAGATAGGACAACACGAAGGACAGGTCACCTGTGCAGCTTAATTCTGAAATAGCAATACATTTATGAATGCAGACTTGTACTTGCAATGGTTTGTCAGCTGTGCCACTCAGAAACTTTCTTTTCATTCATCTCCCTATTTGTGCGGTGTAAAGGGAATCTCCTGGCCGGCAGTGCAAAGCTGGGCTTTAAAAATGGCTCCTGCACTGGGAATCCTGGGAACTCCCAGCTGCATCAAGGACTTCCCCCAATGCTGAGTGGACAATAGCATGGGTGAGATGCCATTGAGACATGGCAGATAGCTAATGAGTCAAGCTGTGGATAAAGCTGACTCGGGCCCATGGAAAGAAACTCTTCATGAATCGCGCCACAATGGATACTTAGCCGATTTCCGGCCAAATTCACAGAGAGAAAATAAAGAGAAAAAGCTATGGAAGGGTGCTCAAAAGACTGACATGTCCAGGACTACAGGGAAAAAAGGGACATTTAACACAAATGGAGTAAGCTATGATTGTCATAAACTCATCACAATCAAGCAATTATGCAAAGATCAGATATCAGTGAAATACTGACTCAAAAAACAGAGTATGAAAAATGCAACCACAAAGTCTGCTCTGAACATCTCCTGCAAAATATAGTTCTGTCATGCTACAAGTCCAAGATCTGAATTCACATCAACTGTTTGGGACGCAGATGCCATAATATATTCATTAATATTTGCATTAATGTGGATTTAAATGATCTTAGTAATTTATTTATGGCATCTGGTTAGCCATATGTCAAATTAATGTCATTAACTGCAGACATTTGGCAGACTTCTGGCCCACATCCATTTGATTTGAAGACCAAGCTGTAAATGCCAGCTACGCCAACATGAAGCTGATCAGTCTCACCAAAATTGCACTAATGCAGTGTAACTGTTTGATGCCACATTTATGGAAGATAGCTTGAATTTTGTGCAGCATGCATTCACCTTAAATTGCATTGTTGAGGTTATCGAGAAGAATAGATTTAAACACCTCTGAGATTTGGATCTCTATACAATCAAACTAAAACCTCACAGATCTTCCCAGAATGCGCCTGTGGAGTTCAGCAATCCATCTGTTCTGTTTTTAAACAGGCATTGATTTCGACTAATAAAAAATCTCAGATCATAATATTCCAGTACAGAAGGGGGCTTTTCAGCTTATTGTAGCTGCACCAGCTCTATTATTTACCAAGTAGTGCCAACATCTGATCTTTATCCCTATATTCCTGTATACCATTCCTATCCGAAAAACCAACCATTACTCTCTTGAATGACTCAATCAAACCAGCTACCACTACAGTTTCATTTGGCCTATTCCATACCTTAACGACTTGCCGTGTGATGAGTCCTTTCTCATACCACCCTTACTTTGTTTGCATATCACTTCAAATCTATATCCTCTCACTCTTGTTTCTTTGAAATGTGAAAAAAATATCAATTGCCCTACTCTATCCAGCCCACTCATGATTTTGAAAACCTCGATCAGATATGGATGGAATAATTTTCATGTTTAGCAAATTACAAATAAATGGTCAAAACTCTAATGTTTTGGAAAAGATCTCCTTGCCAATGTATAGTCACTGTTAGCCTACAGAGAAGTCATCCATGCCAATATAAACTAAATTACATAAAAGTGCTGGAAGGAGATTGTGAATTCAAACTGGATTAGTTTCAGTAAATTCAACTAAATGATGGAAGATGTCAATAACACTTTAACCAATTGCACATGCACAGCGATAACCTCCTCAGCCACACTCAGTCTGAATTCCACTAGTGTCACTCAACTCATGAAGCCAGGGTTCAAACATGGGAAAAAGAAATTGACTCTAAAGATGAGGTGAAACTGACTGCCTTTGATATCAAGGCTGGATTTGACTGAGCATCAATGAGCCCAAGGAAAGTAGGTGTCAAAGTGCATCAAGAGGAAAAGTCTCCGTTGGCTGGATAGCAAGCAAAAAAGATAGCTGTGGTTGTTGGAAGTCATTCTTTTAAATCCTAAAGCATCAATGTAGGTGTTCCTCAGGAACGTGTCTAGGCCCATCATAAAATCAGAAGGTGGATTTTTTCTGATGGTTTCACAGTATTTATTATCATTTGTGACTCCTCAGATACTGATGAGTCACTGTTGATAAACAGCAAGATCTGGACAACATTCAGGCTTGGCCTGATAAGTGGCATGTAACATTTGCATCACCCAAATGCCAGACAATAACCATCTCAAACAAGAGAAAGTTTATCCTTCTGCTCTTGTTCAGGACAATGCTACCTGTTTGATTGATATTCTATCCACCATTAACATGCAGTGACAACAATGTTAACCATCACCACGATGTACTTCGGCAACTCACCATGGTTCCTTCATTAGTACTTATTCTCTTTACACAGACCACAGGAGGACTCAGGTATGCAAGTTAACTTTGTGCTTATTCAAACCTCAGTCTTGAGTCTAACTAAAAGAATTGTCAGAGAGTCATAAAGTCATACAGCATCGAAACAGACCCTTCGGTCCAAACAGTCCAAGGGAACATAATCCCTAATTAAACTAGTCCCACTTGCCTGCTCTTGGCCCATAAACCTCCAAACCTTTCCTATTCATGTATTTATCCAAATGTCTTTTAAATGTTGTAATTATACCTACACCCATCATTTCCTTAGGAAGTTCATTCCAGTGTCTGACATTCTGTCCAGGCTCTGACTCACATCTGCCAAATCAGGAGGCTAGCAGCAGTAATGGTTGCAAGACTGGTTAAGAGCTACAGTCAAGCATGCTGGGAACTTTGGTCAAGTGAGTTTAAACTCTGACCTTGTTAAAACTGCAACCTGGACATGTTATGACCTGCAGTTTCCTGTGTTGACCAGTTAAAGCACGTGTCATGGTAGTATGCTTTACAGACTGGCACCATATTACCGTACATAACACACATAGTAGCTGTTTAACATTTGGGAGTTTTTACTAGTAAAACCGCAGTGACTGGGTTTGAACAACGTGATCAGGATTTAGTCAATTTATTGGCTGAGTGCCAGAAGTTTCTGGAGAGAAACACATTTTTGTGATAAAGTTAGCAGAGGGATTTTTTTCAGGAGTGATCAATATTTGCAAAGCACATGCCCTGAACTGATCGTCAGAGAAGACAAAGAACATTGAGGCAAGACCTGCACTGAGAGCAAATTGGCTACTTCACTCAAATCAAGTCAAACTTATAGAGTTAAAGTTCAAATTAATTGTGAATTATGTTAAGGGGAGCTGAATTTGAAGTTAAGTTGGATGAAGTAAGAAATAAATGTTGCTAGTTATATATATATATATATGATATTGAGTATTGGTACTTTAAGAGTTCACATAAAAAAGGGTTCGTCTAATTACATTCCAAGTCAGTTTCCTGCCTTTTGTCTGTCACACAAGGGAAAAATACTCAGGCAAACGGTTTGAGTACACCTTTCGGGCAACAGATCTCTTTCCTATGTCTGTCTAATATGCAGTCAGAAAAGCATCAACCTTTGAACCCTGTCATCATGCATGCGGAAAATGTTTACATTTCACTCTTATACAATAAACAATAATCTTTAATACAAAGTCTTTCTCTTGTCGTGTCTACAGGAATCTTTTTATACTCTCCAGTTTGCTTTCAAGGCTAATATGGCATTAGAGTGTACTGGGTGTTTAAGGTTCATGCCTGTTAAGAATGTGTTTCAGTGCTAGCTTGATTCTGCTGGAATCCTGTGATTTCTACCATCTAGCAGAACAGGAGGATGGAGCACTACCATCTGCAACTCCCCTCCAAATTAGACCATCCTGAGTTGGAACAATATTGATATTCCTTCAATGTCATTAGTCTAAAGTACTGGAACTTCTTTTCTAATGCATTCTAGCTGTACCTATATCCAAGATTTGGCAGTGGTTCAACACCACCAAGTGCTTGAAGCAATCAGGGATGGTCAATAATTGCTGACCTAGCCAACAGTGCCCGCAACCTATGAATGACTATAAAGAAAATGGCAGGAAGACTGCCCATTTAGAACAGATGCTTGTTGCAATCCTTCCCAACTTACATCCACTTTCTCAGATGTAAAATACTGACTGGTAAACTCTGATTGAAAAGTAAAATTGAAAAAAATACAATTTTATGAAACTTCACACTTTTTTTCCTTATTGCTGTAGAGAGGCAGAGAGTGGTATCTGAAAAAAAGGTCTATATCTATTCTTTTGAGATTTATCCAAAGTTACAATGTTGTCCATATTGGACAACACTCACAGAAATCCAGAGCCAGGATCCATTAAAATATCATTTTCATAAATAATATTAGGTTATGAATGAGAAGTGAATCTAGTAAGATAATAAAATACTTATGATTATTCCTCACAGACCAGACCTATGTAAATGGAGAAGGATTTAAGCATCAAGAAAACTGTATACTTATCAATAAGCCTATTTAACATTTTTCTTAATGTCTGTGTATAGCCTATAATTTACTGTCATAAAATGATTGCAGTGTGTTTGAATTAATTAGGAAAGTCAGACAATTATAAAACATACTGCATATTCTTGAAGATTTAGATGTCTGAAAGATGTGAACAATGCATTTATTTTTAATTGAATGGGCTATTCAATGTAAAGATATACATGCAGCTTTTGACCAGATATTACCGAAATATAACTATGTTTTTGCTTACAGTGTATTAAATCTAGCATAAATTCCAAGCAGCAAAACATTCATTCTTACCCAACTTTCACTCCAATACACATTCATAGCTCTAAGTCTCAGTTAGCCCCTCAGTTCACTTGGTATTAAAAGATTCACATGCATCTCTCGATGTCAGACATTGTTGCCCACCTCTTGTCTGAAAGAACAGGAGATTGCAAAGTGTGTGTTGATATTTTCAGAGTGTCCTAGAGATAGCAATTTTCGAAAATGACTACCATTCTCTGAAAAAAAATGATTTATGGCTTTTCAGAACTAAAATGTTTTGAAACTATGATTTAGTAATTATAACATTACTGTAGGTTAACATTCATCTTGTCACTTTCCTGCAATTTCAAGGCCTTTTATCTTGTTGAAAGCTTACATGCAAACAGTGAATCATTACTGTGCACTTACGCAGGATGGTGTAATACTAATAGAGCCAAATTGGTTGAATATCAACCTGTAAATTCTTGTAGCATATACCAAGAGCATGCAGTGAGAGCTGAAGAGAGATCCATGCTCATCCATTAGTCAGATGTAAAATTGGAGTCTCAACCATCCTACTGCAAAATGTATGCAGAATTTTGTGTTGCCACAGCAACATGGACTCCTTGGGGTACTGGTTTGAATCTGTCAGCCAATCAATTTAATCAGACATGTTATAACATATCTCTGGGTCATACTTGAACCCAATCCTTCAGGCCCAGAGATTGGGACATTACCATTATGTCACAAAATTTCTGTGCACACTCAAAGGAGGTGGGTTGTGCTGAATACTTTAGGTGCTGAAATGGGAAAGACGTGGGTGAGATGAGGTCTTAAGCTGAAGCAAGGTTTAGCCTTTGTTTAATGCAAGACACCATCTTGGTAAAGAACCTGGAAAAGGCTGCTCTGGTGACTGGTAAGAGGCAGACAATGATGTTGCCTGCAAGTCTTTAAAGGATCTAGCCATCATTTTGGTGATAATGATTCACTTAATATAAGATCTAACAGAAACCAGGTGAACAAAAGTGACCATATTGTTTCTGAGGATTTTACATGCCACTGAAAATCATGCTTCTCTTTTAATCTTCACTTGCTAAATGAGATCAACCAACTATTTTACGTTTGAAAAGGTCTTTTGACATATGTTCCAGACTCCTTGGGGCACTGTAAGATTATTCCTCAATATTTTCTTTGTCAGTAACTAAAATGTTTCTATAACCATGACTGAAAGAACAATGAGTTTTTTGCTATTCTATTGTATTGGTCACCTGACAGATTTCACCGAAAGACAGAGGGCATTGTGTCATCAGTAAATTGCTTGAGGTTCCACTTAGGACTTCATCCTAGTTAGTTTAATTAAAAGTGTTTATCCCTTTAGCCTTCACTGACCCCCTCACCTCACAAACTATTACCTGCTACCCACTCCCCATGCCCGGTCTATGGCCATTCATAATACATTCAGAACTAGTCAGTCATAAAATAACAATAGCAAGTATCAAAATACTAAGAAAAAAGTCTGCTATGAAAAATCTGTTATTCCTATAATTTCATGGAAGTGTCAATGAGACAAGGCAATTTCAGTGTCAGTAAATTAAATATTCCACATTGAATATATCCTTAAAATGGTATTTAAGCATCTTGGAGCTCAGCCAAGCATTCACAATGGACTCAGTAGTGAACCAGATGTTTGGCAATTTGTTTATACCTATACAGTTTCTATATCAATTCACTTTAAATGCTTGGCTGAACTCTAAGTATCACAAATCCATTAGCTCAGTAGAAGGCTGTTGAACTCGGCAAACAAAAATCCTAAGACATCAACTGACCATTTATACAATTAAAGTCACTTAACCACCAGTTTCATTGAGCAAGCCATTGGGATCCATAAGCAGAGGTTTTGATATCTTGTCTTGCATGGAGGTACTCTGAACTATTTGTTTGAGACCATGCCCAGGTGCTTCACGACTCAGCAATCATGAGAGAGCAGCAACCACAGCTCTTCTACCATTTCCTACTTCTTCTTCTCAGGGTAAGGAGACTATTTTTCTTTCTGAACCTGTTCTATGTGAATGGGATGCACTGTGCTCCTGACAGCCTGTAATGGTAGGTCTAGAAAGGTTATGGCCCACTGCAAGTTGCCAGTATAGAAGGATGTGTGCAAAGGGATATCTTGAGCTTTGAAATTAGTGGTTTTGGCAAATTAAGATTGGGAATAGCTGTGAATCTGTAAGAAAGCTATGGCCATGTACCTCGTGTGAGATACCTCGGGCCATGACTTCTCCCACTCCTCTCCTGATCATGGGTGTTAGCAGTGTCTCCCTAGTTAGAGTCATGAAATAACGTTTCTTAAGACAGGCCCAGCTGCTGTCTGTTGTTTACTAGTTATTCCTGGAGGATGAAGAGTGGCGTTTGTGAATGAATAATGATGTGTGCTTATGTACTTGCAATCATGTGATATTCCACATGTTTGAAGAGTTGTGATACACGTCTGTGATATATAATGCAGGATGAACAGGCTGGGACTATTTTCCCTGGAGCATCGGAGGCTGAGGGGTGACCTTATAGAAGTTTATAAAATCATGAGGGGCATGAATAGGGTAAATAGATAATGTCTTTTTTTCCTGAGGTGAGGCAGTCTAAAACTAGAGGTTAAAGGTTTAAGGTGAGAGGGAAAAGATTTAAAAGGGATCTAAGGGGCAACTTTTTCACGCAGAGGGTAGTACATGTATGGAATGAGCTGCTAGAGAAAGTGGTGGAGGCTGGTACAATTACAACATTTAAAAAGGCATTTGGATGAATAAATGAATAGGAAGGGTTTAGAGGAATATGGGCCAAGTATGGCAAATGGGACTTGATTAGGTTAGGATATCTGCTCAGCATGGACGAATTGGACTGAAGGGTTTGTTTCCGTGCTATACATCTCTATGACTCTATGCAGTATTCATGCATCTCAGTGTTTAGTGAGTGAAGTGTGTGGAAGTTGTGAGGCTGGTGGTGTTGCAGTTATTAAGAACTATGTTTATGAGGTGTGTTCTTAAATTGACCATTCATGTCAGGTCACTTAATTTCTTGTGGGCTGGAGTCATGTTCTGGGCCAGAACTCCTAGATCTGATCCCCCTGGCAATCTTGTCCAACATGCAATGCTTTGCCTGCTACTGTGGTCTCCTTTCAAGCACCCCATCCTCCAGAATGTCCTCCACTATATCAGAGAATGTGGATCTCTAAGCGACTTCTCTGTGCCATTGCACTCCACATACAGAGGATTATCTGAAGGACAGTATTCCGTTCGGTTAATCGAATTCCAGATAATCGATTGCCGGCTAACATAGTTTAGTTGAGCATCGGGACCCTGCAATCTTGCCAGATAATCCGACATTCGGATAATCGAATGCCGGATAATCGAGATTCCTCTGTATTCAGTAGAAGTGGATGAGTGCAGAGCGCAAATACATTGCCAAGAAAATTGCATTTAATCACCACTTGAAAGCTACACTTGTTGGTTTCTGAACAAGCAGTCACATTCAAACGATGATTATCAGCAATTAGCCCAAAGATTGTGTGTTAAATCCCAATTTTTAAACAGGCATCTTATTGACACAGTGCCAACTTTCACCATTCTGGTCATAATATCTCCTAATTTCCCTCCTGTTCTCTCCCAGACACACAACTTTTGTATCTCCAACTCTATAAAGTAGATTTGAAATGACATGAACATATCTGTTGGAGCTGACAGCTGTGCTAAACACACTAAAATAAATTCATTGCAAATACTTTAACTAGTACACTTAAAAGAGCTCACAGAGAATAGGAATTATATTTGTGTGAATTATATGATATTAGCTGTTGCGTTAGCATTGTAAAAAATGCAGAATTTATGTGTTGCTGTTAGGTATATGTTTGCATAATTCTTGTAATTTATAAATAATAAACAATGACAAAGACCTCAGCCAGTCCGATTGTTAATTGGCATTAATGCCTGAAATGACTCACAAATTTGCATTGGAACAAGATTAATATAAAAGCTACTTTGCAACTAATGAAAAGCCAATGTGTGATCCTTAGAATTTAGCAATGTTAAAATACATCAAACAGCTGTTCTGGGAATTTTAAAAGCATGCTGAGAATATAAATCACCATAACTTGCATTAATGGCATAAGCTGCTGATATTTTACGCCAGCTAGACATTAAAACCACCACTTTATGGGATGCCAACAGAGTTAAATGAAAGAAAGTAATTATTGCCATTTACTTGTTAGTGCTGAAGTGTTTAAAGCCATTAGGTACTGTCAAATAGAAACAAAGTTTTGAATATTTTGAACCATTAATCATAGGTATTATTGTAATCAGTAAGTTGCTAATCTCTCGCAGCATTTTGACTGCTTTGGCTACTTTTTGGTGAGCCAGCAAAATATCCTGTGATTGTGGAAGGTGTAAATTATGGAAATCTTTAAGAAAGTTAAATGAATATCTGAACAATTGTATTTGGCTTCAAAATGTACCTTGGTTAGAAGTAATGCAAGTCCAACATCTCTCTGTTGATGGTGGTGTTTACTAGAAAGCTCAGAAGAAGCTTACTTCCATTCCATACATTTTTGTGTTTGATTTTTCTCTGAGATTAGAGTATTGCTGGAAGTCTCCAAATTGATGTTAACTTTCACACAAAGTACAACACAGCACAGAAATAGGCCATTCGTATATGCTCCAAACAAGTCATCTCTCACACTACTTTATCTAACTCTATTTACATATCTTTCTTTTTTTTTCCCCTCTGGATTTTCCAGTTTCTCCTGAATTGCATCAATGCTATTTGCTTCAAATACTCCTTGGGGTAGCAAGTAGCATATTCACTGTCCAAGTGAAGAAGTTTTTTTCTGAATTTCCAGAATTTTTTCAATCCAAAGCAATAGAATTAAAATCTCAGTAATATAAATCTGTAAAGGTACAAGCTAAGGTATTAGAACAATAACAAAACTGTGAGATTAAACCTATTAGTAAAATAGACCTTATAATTCAGCATATGGCTTCAAGCAGAACGACAAGAAGCCATGTTGCCAAGAAGAGTTAAAGTCATGTCCACACACAGTAGATCATGCATGGTAATCATGGTAACAGAAATTGCTCCTTCTACACTAACATTTGTGTACAGCACAGGAACAGGCCTTTAAGTCCATAATGAAATGTGTGGTCTACATTTTATACCCAGTACATAAATTGGCCTGTGTTTCTGGATGAATGCTTTGAAGCTTTAAAGGTCAATTTATGTGTTGCAATCTTGATATTTCATATTTACAACAGGCACTTTTTTTATCTACAACAAGAATTGACCATGGCTGAGAAGTAGCACTGTCAACTGTGTTTGCTATACATTCTATATCCGACAGTGACTACATTTAAAATCCTTCAGTGGCGGTCAAGTACAGTTTATTAATGGCTATCTTATATTAATATGTCAATTCTGGTCTCACTTGTACATGAAAATATCTAGCCCATCAATCCTTTAAGTATCCTTTAAGCCAGCTATCAATCTTCGTTATTTTAATGAAAGCAGCCTAATTTCTAATAGGTTTAATCTCACAGTTTTGTTATTGTTCTAATACCTTAGCTTGTACCTCTACATATTTATAATTCAGAGATTTTAATTCTGTTCCTTAGGATTAAAGAATTTGAATAATGTGATGCTTACTTACTGAAAACCAAATGTATACTTTTCCTTGTGACAACCTGCACTGGTAGCATCCTTTGTTATCATACAATTCTACAACGTAGGATCTGTCATTTTGCAGGGCCCTCACTCTCATCCTTGCAAAGTCTCATTGTTTCTTACTGAACCACAGGACTGGTTTTAGGATCTATGGCTCTGGATGTAGGTTTGGTTGCTGAGCTGGAAGGTTCATTTCAGATGTTTTGTCACATACTAGGTAACATCTTGTGCGAGCCCATGGCATTAACATCAAACCCTCACCACGGCTTTACTCCATTATCTGAACGTCTCCACTGCTCCTTGGACAAAGCTGTACATCAATTCACTCATTCCTGTCTCTGACCTCAAAATGATTCTCAAAACAGCTATGCCATTACACACTTGAAAATAATCTTTTGTAAACTAGCACAAAAGATTCAGATCAATTATTGCTTTGGAAATAATTGGATCTACCTTAGCAAATCAGATAAACTCCAATGCACTATAACATATTAGGAACGAATTAAATGGAGCCTTTAGCTAAATGATGATCAGTAAGATTCCAGTTTAGATTCTGACAAGCTCCAGAAGGACTACCTTCCCTGCAGTGCCTGTCAAACAGTGTTGAGTTACTCTATTAGTTCCATGCTAGCTCAGCCCTGCAGCTCAGCATGTCATTACCATCTGTGATTAATTGAGTTAGAGGTGGGGGAGAAAATGTGGAATCTGAGAACCAAGAAATATGACAGTCAGGAATTATTGACCTTTACTGCGTACTCAAATTTCAGTAAGTATCTTTATGTTGCAATTCTGGACTGATTTACCTGGAATGACTGTTGCAGCGTGAGTCATGGTGTGGGGGTGCATATGCAAAGGACATTCACTGGTTTCAGGTATAAATAAATGCTCCCTCATTAGCCTTTATATGGCTGATAATGCCGCATATGTGCAATTGCTTCCTGCTTGCAATTTTGGCATCTCTAGTGCCAATGTAATGCTTAAAAGTCTGGAGACGATGTAGCCTAGTTTCTAGGCTTACAACTAAAATTTATTATTGAAAAGAAAAGATGCGGGAACTGCCTTCAGCTGAATTCCCACAGCGTCAAGGCTTTTAAGAAATGATGGAGGATAAAATGTGCAAAACGTTTGAAGGATTTTGAAAAAGCAGGAAAAAAGAATGCTTTCCATCTATTTCAGTACATTGGAAGACGATTCAGCATGATAATGGTCAAGAAGTAATCACATCACCAGAATGGTAATTCATAGTTCCTCACAGAAACAAAAATTTAGGCCTCATAGTTAAATTGGTACAATTGGAAATGTAATAGTTACTGAGCTAGTAAATAGTAACAGAATGAAATGACATGGAAATTCATTTGTCAAGAGGTGAGAGGGAGGAGCAGAGGACTGCTGGGAAGGTGAGGGAAACTGTTTAAAAAGCTTACCTCAGGTGTCGGGGCTTCCATTTGTCGAGAGGTGAGAGGGAGGAGGACTCTCTCTTTATAAAGGTGCAGCAGATGGAGAGGCCACAACGAGGAGCAGAGGCTGCTGGGTATATATTTGGGCAGCAGCTGAATCCCGAGATACTACACTTGTAGTGCCTCCCACCCATCCTCCTCCTCTAACCAAAAAAAAGGACTCTCATATGTTGCTAAAGTAAAACTTTCAAAGAAAAAAGAGAGATCCTATAAAGTAGCCAAGAGCACTGGGAAATCAGAAGATTGGGAAGACTACAAAAACAAACAGAGGATAGCAAAGAGAGAAATAAGAAAGGAGATGATCAAATATGAAGGTAAGCTAGCCAGTAATATTAGAAATGATAGTAAAAGTTTCTTTCAATACATAAGAAACAAATGGGAGGCAAAAGTAGAAATTGAGCTGCTCCAAATTGATGCAGGAAGGCTAGTGCTGGGAGATAAGGAAATAGCTGAAGAACTTAATAAGTACTTTATGTCAGTCTTCACAGTGGAAGACATGAGTAATATGCCAACAATTAAGGAGAGTCGGGGGGTAGAAATCAGTAAGGTAGCCATTACAAAAGAGCAAGTGCTCAAAAAGCTAAAAGGCCTAAAAATTGATAAATCTCCTAGTCCCTATGGCCTACATCCTCGAGTTCTGAGGGAGGTAGTTGAGGAAATAATGGAGGCCCTGACTGTGATCTTTCAAAAATCACTGGAGTCAGGGAAAGTCCCAGATGATTGGAAAATCGCTGTTGTAATCTCCTTGATCAAGAAAGGAACAAGAGAAAAGATGGAAAATTATAGGCCAATTAGCCTAACCTCGGTTATATGTAAAATTTTAGAATCCATCGTTAAGGATGAGATTTCCAAATTCTTGGAAGTGCAGAATCAGATTAGAACAAGTCAAGCATGGATTTAGTAAGGGGAGGTCATGCCTGACAAACCTGTTAGAATTCATTGAAGAGGTAACAAATAGGTTAGACCAGGGAAACCCAGTGGATGTTATCTATCTAAACTTCCAAAAGGCCTTTGATAAGGTGCCTCATGGGAGGCTGCTTAGAAGGGTGAGGGCCCAACATGTTCAAGGTGAACTACTGGCATGGATTGGGGATTGGCTGTCTGATAGAAGGCTGGGAGTTGGGATAAAAGGTTCTTTTGCGGAATGTCGGATGTGGGAGTTTCAGGAGAGTTTAAGGGTTACCAAGGATTATATCTGCAATAAATGTCATTGGTTGCGAATCCTGTCATATCAAATGGATCAGTTGGAGAGACAGTTAGACACAATGAAGAATTTACAAGAGTAAGGGGGTGTGATGGATGGCAGTTATAGGAAGGGAGAAAAGCTGCAGATACAGTCAGGTAGATGGGTTAACTCTAAGAAAGGTAGGAGAGGTAGGCAGATAATACAGGAGTCTTCTGTGGCTATCCCCATTTCAAATAAGTATGGTGTTTTGGAAAATGAAAGGGGTGATGGATTTTCAGGGGAATGTAGCACAAATAGCCAAGTTTCTGGTATCAAGACTGGCTTTAATCAATTGTGCGAGGGCACTCTCTAGTCAGAGGCACAGACAGACGTTTCTGCAGCCAGCAGCGAAAAATCTAAATGGTGTGTTGCCTTCCTGGTGCCAGGATGAAGGATATCTCAGAGAGGGTGCAGAATGTTCTCAAGGGGGAGAGGGGCCAGCAGGAGTTCATTGTACACATTGGGTACCAACGACACTGGGAGGGAAAAGGATGGGATTCTGAAGGGAGAACATAGAAAGCCAGGCAGGAATTTAAAAAGGAGGTCCTTAAGGGTAGCAATATCTGGATTACTCCTGGTGCTACGAGCTAGTGAGAGTAGGAATAGGAGGATAGAGCAGATGAATGCATGTGTGAGAAGCTGGTGAATGGGAGAAGGATTAACATTTTTTTGGATCATTGGAATCTCTTCTGGGGTGGAAGTGATCTTTACAAGAAGGATGGATTGCACCTGAATTGGAAGGGGACTAATATACTGGCAGATTTGCTAGAGCTGCTCAGGAGGATTTAAACTAGTAAGGGGATGGGGGTGGGGGGAGGTGGAACCCAGGGAAATACTGAAGAAAGAAATCAACCTGAGACTGGTAGAGTTGAGAATAGAAGCGAGTCAAACAGTCAGAGCAGGCAGGAACAAAGCAGAGTACAAGGTAGGACTGATAAATTAGGCTGCATTTATTTCAATGCAAGAGGCCTAACAGGGAAGGCAGATGAACTCAGGGCATGGTTAGGAACATGGGACTGGGATATCATAGCAAATACAGAAATGTGGCTCAGGGATGGACAGGACTGGCAGATTAATGTTCGAGGATACAAATACTACAGGAAGGATAGAAAGAGAGGCAAGAGAGAAAGAGGAGTGGAGTTTTTGATAAGGGATAGCATTACAGCTGTGCTGAGGGAGGATATTCCCGGAAATACATCCAAGGAAGTTGTTTGGGTGGAACTGAGAAATAAGAAAGGGATGATCACCTTATTGGGATTGTATTACAGACCCCCTAATAGTCAGAGGGAATTGAGAAACACATTTGCAAGGAGATTTCAGTTATTGGTAAGAATAATAAGGTGGTTATGGTAGGGGATTTTAACTTTCCAAACATAGACTGGGACTGCCACATTGTTAAGGGTTTTGATGGAGAGGAATTTGTTAAGAGTGTACAAGAAAATTTTCTGATTCAGTATGTGGATGTACCAACTAGAGAAGGTGCAAAACTTGAGCTTCTCTTGGGAAATAAGGCAGGGGCAGGTGGCTGAGGTGTCAGTGGGGGAGCACTTTGGGGCCAGCAACCATAATTCTATTAGTTTTAAAATAGTGATGAAAAAGGATAGACCAGATCTAACAGTTGAAGTTCTAAATTGGAGAAAGAGTAATTTTGACGGTATTAGGCAAGAACTTTCAAAAGTTTATTGGGGGCAGATATTCGCAGGTAAAGGGAACGCTGGAAAATGGGAAGCCTTCAGAAATAAGATAACAAGAGCCCAGAGACAGTATGTACCTGCTAGGGTGAAAGGAAAGGATGAGAGGTGCAGGGAATGCTGGTTGATGAGAGAAATTGAGGGTTTAGTTATGAAAAAGAAAGAAACATATATCAGGTATACACAGAAGGGATTGAGTGGATCCTTAGAAGAGTATAAAGGCAATACATAAGAGGGAAATAGGAGGGCACAAAAGGGACCTTAGATAGCTTTGGCAAATAGAGCTAAGGAGAATCCAAAGAGTTTTTACAAATACATTAAGGACAAAAGGATAACTAGGGAGCGAATAGGGCCCCTCAATGATCAGCAAGGTGGCCTTTAAGTGGAGCCACAGGAAATGGGGAAGCTACTAAATGAGTATTTTTCATCAGTGTTTACTGTGGAGAATGACATGGAGGATATAGAATGTAGGGAAATAGATGGTGACATCTTGAAAAATGTCCATGTTACAGAGGAGGAAGTGCTGATGTCTTGAAATACATAAAGATGGATAAATCCCCAGGACCTGATCAAGGGTACCCCAGAACTTTGTGGGAAGCTAGGGAAGTGATTGCTTGGCCCCTTGCTGAGATACTTGTATCATCGATAGTCATAGGGGAGGTGCCAGCAGACAAACGCGGTTGGCTAACCATTCTTTAAGAAAGTTGGTAAGGAAAAGCGAGGGAACTATAGACCAATGAGCCTGCTGTCGGTGGTGGGCAAGTTGTTGGAGGGAATCCTGAGGGACAGGATTTCCACATACCTGTATTTGGAAAGGCAAGGACTGATTAGGGATAGTCAACATGGCTTTGTACATGGGAAATCATGTCTCACAAACTTGACTGAGTTTTTTGAAGAAGTTACAAAGACGATTGATGACAGCAGAATGTTTGACGTGATCTATATGGACTTCAGTAAGGCATTCGACAAGGTTCCCCATGGGATACTGGTTAGCACGGTGAGATCTCATGGAATACAGGAAAAACTAGCCATTTAGATACAGAACTGGCTCGAAGGTCGTAGACAGAGGGTGGTGGTGGAGGATTGTTTTTCAGAGTGGAGGCCTGTGACCAGTGGTGTGCCACAAGGATCGGTGTTGAGTCCACTGCTTTTCCTCATTTATATAAATGATTTGGATATGAACATTGGAGGTACAGTTAGTAAATTTGCAGATGACACCAAAATTTGTGGTGTAGTGGACAGCGAAGAAGCTTACCTCAGATTACAGCGGGATCTTGATCAGATGGGCCAATCGGCTGAGAAGTGGCAGATGGAGTTTAATTTAGATAAATGTGAGTTGCTGCATTTTGGGAAAGCAAATCAGAGCAGGACTTATACACTTAATGGTAAGGTCTTGGGGAGTGTTGCTGAACAAAGACATCTTGGAGTGCAGGTTCATAGCTCCTTGAAAGTGGAGTCACAGGTAGATAGGATAGTGAAGAAGGCGTTTGGTATGCTTTCCTTTACTGGCCAAAGCATTGAGTACAGGAGTTGGAGGTCAAGTTGCGGCTGTACAGGACATTGGTTAGGCCACTGTTGGAATATTGCGTGCAGTTCTGGTCTCCTTCCTATTGATAAGATGTTATGAAATTTGAAAGGGTTCAGAAAAGATTTACAAGGATGTTGTCAGGGTTGGAGGATTTGATCTCTAGGGAGACGTTGAAAAGGCTGGGGTTATTTTCCCTGGAGCATCAAAGGCTGAGGAGTGACCTCAATGATGATTATAAAATCATGAGGGGCATGGGTAGGATAAATAGACAAAGTATTTTCCCTGGGGTGGGGGAGTCTGGAACAAAAGGGTATAGGTTTAGGGTGAGAGGGGAAAGTTATGAGGCGTGCCGTAATAGAGGTTTATAAAATCATGAGGGGCATTGATAGGATAAATAAACAAAGTCTTTTCCCTGGGGTGGGAAATTAATGGTGAGATCAACAATGCTCAGCAAAACATGTCTAGAAGTTGCATAATTACTAGCGAGTGCATGTTCTGATAAAGAGTAATCTGAAAGATGTACCATTCATCTTTCTGAAATCAACTCTTGTCATCTTGTTCCATTCAAACATATTTCATGTATGACCTTCCTTTTTTGATGACGTAGACATTGTCTAAGCTCATCACAAAATATTGAGCCATAATTCTGATCTCATTTTTAACAGCATTGCAAGTTTCCATTACTTGTCCAGGCTTCCTCACTTGTCCTGAAAATCAACTTTAACAAACATAGAGGCTCATTCATTTACATTTTAATTACTGTTGGCTACTTTTGGAATATTTCTTTCCCTCCCTTTATTTCATTTTCTTTTCCAGTTTGTCAATAAATTCACGATTCTAACTTGCACTTTCTGATTTAGACCTAGTTGCTCATTAATGATTCTTGAACCTGATTAGTTAAGGAAATGTAAAGTTGCTTGTCATGCTCCAGATATTCTGCAGTTGCAATGTTCCTTTCGGATGTCCCATTATAGCAACCAACCCTGCAAAGCCTCTTGAAAAATTAATGGGCAGTACAAGTTTATTGAAATCTGTTACATTGCTCACAGCAAAGTTCATGTCAATATATGTCGGCATTAATCAAGGTATCATATGAAAGGCAAATAAATCAATATTCTAATGATATCAAGTATCATGTCATATCCTATTTGTCCCTTTTTTCTATATTCATTCATGGAATGTGGCATCACTGGCAGGATCAACATTTATTGTTCATCCTTGATTGCTTTTGAGAAGCTGGTGGAGGAGTTGCCTTCTTGAATTTTTACAGCCTGTATCATCGTGTGAACATTAGGAAAGACACAACATTTATTGGAATAAAGTTAGAAACAGGAAAATAGGAAGTGAATACATGCATGGGAGTTAAGTTTAAATGGAGATAATTTTTTTTAATTTCAGAGTCTGGCAAATACACTTTGGATGCTCAATCAGAAACTTTCAAGCATTTGTAGAATAATAAAACAGAAATTGGCTTGACTACATTATTTAAAAATGTGCAAAATTACAATCAGAGAAGGTGATTTCCAAAGCCATTTCTGTTGCAACGTTTTTCTCTGGAATATAGGAGGTTGAGAGGCAATCTTAAAGAAGTTTATAAAGTAATAATGGTATAGATAGGATTAATGATAGTTGTCTTTGCCCTCGGATGCGATCAAGACTAGGAGGCACATTTTTAAGGTGAGAGGAAAGAGATTTTAAAAAGACTAGATGCAAATGTTTTACACAGAGAGTGGTTCGGGTTTGGAATAAACTTTCTGAGCAAGAGGTGGATGTGGGTACAATTACAATTTGGATAAGTACACAAATAGGAAATGTTTGGAGGGATATGGGCCAGTACCAGTAGGTGGGATGAGTTTAGTTTGTTCAGCATGGACTGGTTGGACCAAAGTGTCTGTCTCCATGCTGTATGACTCTGTGACTTAATAATGTATTATTTTTAATTGAACTTGCAAATTTCTGTTTGTTTTAGTGAGGATACTTCACTTGAGGTTGGCGCCACTTCTTTATATTCTTGTTCTCTTCCATTTTACTGCAAAGCATGCCGCTTCTTCAGCAAAGAAAGGAAGAAAGGCATGACCAGGGGCATGAGTTCCTTCGTGAATACCACATTTATGATGTGAAAGGAGGGGCAATGAGTCAGTTGAATGAGTCAGGTAATATTTGCTATAATCCCACACACCCAATTTTCTACTTCCAAATCTAACAACCCAGTCCAAAACTGGCATCACTGTTTTAAATTTTAAAGTTTGGGTAGTTAGTTAACATTTAAACCATTTGTAATATTTTTGTTTTGCTTTGAAGCCATCCAACACCCTCCCCCACCCTCCAAACACCTCGCAGGCCCCTCCCCAACCACACACTCCTGCTTTTCTCCCAACCCAAGGGGGCAGGGAGATTGACTTCTTTGCAGGCTTCAAACTATTTGCTGCAATGTGCCTGGCAGTGGCTCAGACAACTTATTTTGTAGCTTCTTCAAAGTTTGCTCAAGCTGTGAAGGCTTGACATACCATACTTATCAAACATAATGGATCACACATCTAGTACATACTAGAGAAATAATCTGTTCACATATTGCATCGGGCACTTTGTTTGTCGGGGAACCAGTTTAGTACATAGCTGAAGTAATATGTTATTCTGGGCAGTAATACTTAGCCACATTAGGGCTATTTGCTGTTGTAGATATTGTGGGGGATTGCTGGGTTGTTGTTATTTGCACATTTTTCAATTACTTATGAGGTCCATTGCATTCGAATGAACTCAGTGTTGACCTCAGTGCAAGAATTGAACTTAAGCCTCCTTGTTCCCATAAGTAAACAACTGAAAAGGGTGTCTGCTAAACCGCAGAAACATGGATAATCTCTGACTGTCAGATTCCTGATTTATCATAAAACTTAGATCATTTTGTCATTATATACACTCTATAATGTTAAAACCAACTAGAAAAAACAGACAATAATAAAACTCATTGGCTGTTGTTGGAACAGGTGAAGATAAAGTTGAATGAGGTGTCGAGGTTTTAGTTGACTCAATACTAAACATGTCCAAGCATTGCTGACTGTCAATTGAAAAAAGCACTTATTAATTGAAAAATCAAACTGTATCAGAAAATCCGGTATGTACATGTCAGAACAAATAATGTTCAAAAGTCAGGTCTATATTTGTTTGCAGTAGTCACGATGTGGAGGTGCCATGTGGACTGGGCGGGCAAAGTCCAACAGGTTTATTTGAAATCACAAGCTTTCAGAGTGCTGCTCCTTCATCAGTCACTTCACCTGGACTTCTGACTGAGCCCTGACTTCAGCTGGTAGCCAAAAGGTCTGGTGGGAACAACATTGTGTCATATTTTCAAGCCCAAAATTGTTTTACTTTAACTATGGACTACTTTCTCCAGAAGGTTGATAGCTATTCTGAATTAAGAAGCAATAGATATTTGGATGAACATGTAAGCAACACAATGTCCGCATTTACATCATTTTTATTTCAGATTCTGACTTAAATTCTTCTTCACCATGGGGTTTGACTTTGCCTGGATCACCTGCCTTCATTAACAACCCTTCCTAATTCTTACTGTTTATAGTCTCAATCCAATGTATAATGTTCTACATCCTACCTCTGCTTTTGCTGCCAGATTCCACTCCTCCTTGGATCAATACTTGCCTCTGTCCCAATTTCAACATTCTCTACCACATTTGTAACCATGCTCATTATTATCATGTGTGAATTGTTCACTATTTCACTTCATCTTTCACAGCTTAAAACACCAGGGACCTATGTTGAGTTCCAGCCTCAGGTGACTGTGGGCGGTGTTTGCACATACACCCCGTGTCTGCGAGAGTCTCCTCTGAGTGCTCCAGTTTACTCCCACAGTCCAAAGGTGTGCAGATTAGGTGGATTGGTCATGATAAATTGTATGGAGTGTCCAGGGATGTGCAGTCTAGGTGGATTATCCTCAGGAAATGGAGGGTCACAAGAAAAGGAAGGGGGATGTGTCTGGGCAGGATATTCTTTGGAGGGTCAGTGTAACTCGACGGGCCAAATGAGCCTGCTTCCACTCTGTAGGCATTCTATGATCCAATGATTCATGTCCCTTGCTGCTTGCGAGGTCATGCAATTAGCCAGTTTAGAGGGAGGCTTGTCTGGGTCATGGACCTTTCCATATTGGCCAACATGGTTGCTGTTCTGAACATCAAATTGTTTTCTTCTCTCTACCTGGTCCTGACATAGTCAAGGAGTGCTGTCTGCATCAAGAGTCAGATAATCTCATTCGTAATGTCAGAATCGAACTGAAGACTTTTTTTTCAGTCAATAATCTTTGCAAAGACCTCATAATTGAAAGTGTTCCAAAGTGATAGAAAGAATGAGTCAGGCTCACTTGTCCATTGAATTTCCTGATTCTCTGAACTCAGCCTTTAGTACAGGAATCGCTGACTGTCAATGATTGATAGTGCTTTCAGCAGACATTTCAGTCTGTAGCTGCACAAATTACCTGAAAATATCCATTATCATCAGCAATTCCATTAAGGAGAATTAAAATTCTTAACGATGTTGCAGAAAATTCTGGCAGTTCCTGTAATCCAAGATGGATGTGAAGTCAAAACTTAATTGCCTTATCGGCTCAGGCTTGGAGGGCCGAAAGGCCTGTTCCTGGACTGTAAATTTTCTTTGTTCTTTGTTTATTTTGGACTTCCGTAATCGTAGAAAGATTTAAAAGGTGGTGTGAATTTTCAACTTAGGTGTCAAAAACATATTGAAACATGCAGCATCTGCTTAATATGTATAGGTTCCATTTGGGCCAGATTTGCTGGGCACTATCTCATGACATTGGTCAGCTCTTTCTGATACTAACTACTGAGATACCAGGCAGCAGCCAGGGCTGGGTTTGCCATTGCTTTGCAGGTTGGAGCAGGTGGTGAACAGAAGGTCAGCAGCATCATGGTGCACATAAATGGCCAGACAATTACTCATAATGTACTTGGCACACTGTGTTCAAGAAATAGTGACTTTTAGTCAGTGTTTGAGAAGCTCAGTTGGATTAACCCTTTATTTCCAACATTGTAATTCAGCAGCAATGCAATTTTACAGCCTCCCTCAGTAATCCTGACAGGTGTATGCTCACCTGTTCCAGGCCTTTTATCACATTTTAAATCTCCTTTTAGACCTCTCCAGGCCTTGAACAAACTCTTCAATGAGTTAATTGTAGGCCAATGCTTTAGAGGGTTCCTGCCTCATCCCTTTACTTTGGAAATTGCAGTGCAGTGCAAGTGTATGACATCCAGGAAAGTTCAGAGTACCTGCACGCATTGCACTTTTGGAAATCAGGCCCCTGGTGTATTCCTTCTCTGAATTCGTTTTGTCCCTTAACTATTTCTGCAGGCAGGTCAGAAAGTGAATTTGAACTTATCATTTATTTGGATTTGTTCATGCACTTTTTAATACTAAATATTTCTGTAAGGTAATGTTAAATTCTGTATATTGCTGAATACAGATAAATATCTTCCTCCTGGGCAGCCTACAGCCAGGAGGACTTAAAATTGAGTTCTCGAACTTCAAATAATCTTCCCACCCATTCCCCAGCTCCCTTTTCAGCCCCACCTCCTCTCTTCCATTCCACCTACCGACCCTTCCTTCCAGCTATCTGCCAGATTCAACCCTCCCATTGACCAACCAGGTCATGCCCACTACCTGTGTCCACCTCACCATTCTGCTACTGCCCTCTTCCCCCCCACCTCCCCTACTCCACCCTTTATCTGTAGCTCCCACTAGCTGCACATCCAGTCCTGATAAAGGGTTAATTAACTCAAAATGTTGACTTTCCACCTCTTGATGCTGCCTGACTGCTGTGTTCCTCCAGCTTCCTGTTCATCTACTTTGAATTCCAACATCTGCAGTTTTATTTTGTCTCTAGATAAAGATCTTGTTTGTTCAATGTTAGGATTTGAATTTGATTCATCTTAATTAGAATGTAATGCTTGTATATAACAAAGTACTTGGCAATTCTGTAAAATGGTCATCTTACAAGTACACAGAACACTTTAGCATCCATCTTATTTTACATAACTCTTCAAAAGTTTACTTATTGTTTGATTATGAGTAGCTCAAGTATCTCATATGAATGAAAATAAAGAGCAAAATTGAAAATGGCAAGCATGTTGCTGTGAATTTGTTAACATTTAATGAAGCATTAATTCTGGAGAGCATATTTCAAACTTCTAAGCAAGTACCATCAACTGTATGTGTCTGATTGCTCCCAGAAAAACCCATGGTCAATATGTGGATAAGTGTGAGGTTATCCACTTTGACAGAAAAAACAGAATGGCATGGTATTATTTAAAAGATGATGGATCGGGAAATGTTAATATACAAAGCAATTTGAGTGCACCTGTACACCAGTTGCAAAAAGCAAGCATGTAGGTAACGGACTAGTTAGCAAGGTAAGTGGTATATGGCCTTTGTTGCAAAAGATTTTGAGTACAACAGCAAGAATATCTAATTGGAGCTGTACAGAGCCTTGCTGAGGTCACTTATGTCTCCTTATCTCAGAAAAGACATAACTGCCATAGACGGAGCAAGCAAGTTATCCTGGGATAGCAGTCTTATCATATGAGTCGAATGTATTTTCTGGACCTGGAGTTTCGAAGAATTAGTGGGAATCCCTTTGAAAGGTACCAAATTCTCACATGGCTGGACAGTCTGGATGCAGGGATGATGCTTTCCCTGGAAGCACTCCTGGCAATGCTTCCAGAACAAGGCCTCACAGTCTTACGAGACAGAATATACCATTTGGACTGAGATAAAGAGAAATTTCTTCATTCAGAGAGTGGTGAACCTGTGAAATTTTCTACCACAGATGGCTATGAAGGCCAAATGATTGAAGATATTTAAGAAAGAAATAGACTGATTTCTAGAGGCTAAAAGTAAGCAGGCATATGGGGAGAGAGCAGGGGAGCATGGTATTAAGGCAGGGTCAGCCATGATCATGTTGAATGGTGAAATGGGGCAAATGGACTATTCCTTCTCCTATATTCCAAGTTTGTGTTTAATTAGGCTTTGTGTGTGGGAAATCATGTCTCACAAACTTGATTGAGTTTTTTGATTGGTGACGGTAGAATGGTGGACATGATCTACATGGACTTCAGTAAGGCATTCGACACGGTTCCCCATGGAAGGCTGGTTAGCAAGGTTAGATCTCATGGAATACTGGAAGAACTAGCCATTTATATATAGAACTGGTTCAAAGGTCGTAGACAGAGGGTAGTGGTGGAGGATTGTTTTTCAGACAGACAGCCTGTTACCAGTGGTGTGCAACAAGGTTCGGTGTTGGGTCCACTGCTTTTCGTCCTTTATATAAATGATTTGCATGTGAACATAGGCGGTATAGTTAGTAAGTTTGTAGATGACACCAAAATTGGAGGTGTAGTGGACAATAAAAAAGGTTACTACAGAGTACAACAGACTTTTAATTAGATGGGTAAATGGGTTAAGGAGTGGCAGATAGAGTTTAATTTAGATGAATATGAGGTGCTGCATTTTGGAAAGGCAAATCAGAGCAGGACTTAATGGGAAGGTTCTGGGGAGTGTTGCTGAACAAAAAAACCTTGGAGTGCAGGTTCATAGTTCCTTGAAAGTGGGGTCGCAGGTAGATAGGTTAATGAAGAAGGTGTTTGGTTTACTTTCCTTTATTGGTCAGAGCATTGAGTATAGAAGTTGGGAGGTCATGCTGTGGCTGTACAGGACATTGGTTAGGCCACTTTTGGAATATTGCATGTAATTCCGGTCTCCTTCATATTGGAAGGATGTTAGAGTCATAGAGTCATAGAGAGGTACAGCACGGAAACATACTCATCTATCGAACTCATCCATGCCGACCAGATATCCTAACCTAATCTAGTCCCGTTTGCCAAAACTTGGTCCATATCCCTCTAAAACCTTCCTATTCATGTACCCATCCAGATGCATTTTAAATGCTGTAATTGTACCAGCCTCCACCACTTCCTCTGGCAGCTCATTCCATACACGCACTACTCTCTGTGTGAAAAAAATTGCCCTTTAGCTCCTTTTTATATCTTTCCCCTCTCACCTTAAACCTATGCCCTCTGGTTCTGGAATCCCCCACCCCAGGGAAAAATCTTTGTATATTTATCCTATCCATGCTCCTCATGATTTTATAAATTACAACATCTTTCAGATAGGAAGGAGACCAGAATTGCATGCAATATTCCAACAGTGGCCTAACCAATGTTCTGTACAGCCACAACATGACCTCCTAACTTCTGTACTCAATACTATGACCAATAAAGGAAAGCATACCAAATGCCTTCTTCACTATCCTATCTACCTGCAACTCCTCTTCCAAGGCGCTATGAACCTGCACTCTAAGGTCTCTTTGTTCAGCAACACTCCCCAGGACCTTACCTTTAAGTGTATAAGTCCTGCTCTGATTTGCTTTTCCAAACTGCAGCACCTCCCATTTATCTGAATTAAACTCCATCTGCCACTCCTCAGCCCATTGGCCCATCTGATCATGATCCCGTTGAAATCTAAGGTAACCTTCTTCGCTGTCCACTACACCTCCAATTGTCATCTGCAAACTTATTAACTATACCTCCTATGTTCTCATCCAAATTATTTATGAGAAACTTGAAAGAGTTCAGAAAAGATTTACAAGGATATTGCCAGATTTGGAGGATTTGTGCTATAGGGAGAGGCTGAATAGGCTGGGGCTGTTTTCCCCTGGAGCGTCAGAGGCTGAGGGATAACCTTATAGAGGCTTATAAAATCATGAGGGGCATGGGTAGGGTAAATAGACAAGGTCTTTCCCTGGGGTGGGGGCGTCTAGAACTAGAGGACATAGATTTAGAGTAAGAGGGGAAAAATTTAAAAGGCATCTAAGGGGCAACAAAAAGTGTGTGTGTATGCAATTAATGCCTAGCCAGCAATGCCCATATCCCATGAATTAATTAAAAAACTTGAAATTAGCAAGGTGCCCCAACCAAAAACAAAAAAAATCCTACTGCAGTCAAATGAGAAAAGGGGAAGATGTGAGTCCTCTTCAGCTGATTGTAACAATGTGCTCAGAAACCAGCACTGGGATTTGAACCCAGGGAACCTTTAACTCACACGTGAAAGAAGTGAAGCTCCTCTATTCATTCTTTTAATTAGTGAACTCTCCCATTTAAAATAATGACATTACTGGAGCAGCAAAGTTTGGCCAAGTATCAGAGAAACCCTTTGGACATTTATCTGCACCTAAAGTTTCCTATATGAATGCCAAATTTCTCAATTTAGGACTTGTGCCGAAACATGCTCATCAGTTTGTTAAAAATAATATACAAAATAAGTTCTTTCTCAAAAGATAGCCAGCTTATCTCCTGTTTTATAAAATTATAATTGGATCAATAAGTTGAGATAGGCTCCTAGAATGATTTTAAAAATATCTATACAGGAACTCAACAAGTTCTGTCTCAAGCATGTTTGGGCATGTTATGAGACGTCTCTTTTTTGAATTTTTATCTCTTAGCCAGTTGAAAACTACAGAGCCTGCAAACATGACAACAGTTTCATTTATGCTTGCACACCTTCGACATTTTGTGGTTAACCATGAGATATTTGCAGCATTAGATTGAAAATTACTCACAAGCGCAATTTATTTAATCGAACGTCTGTACTCCCTGCATGCTTACTGGGAACATAAGAACACACAGGTCGTGACGGTACCTTGTTGCCGACAGAATATTTGCGTGTTTCGGCACATTCTTGTCTGACAACGGTATGTGGTGTGGAAATCCTTTCCCTGAGGCTACAGGTGTGTGGGAGAGAGGAGAGATGCATGGCATTTAGAGCAGCAGAAATTCCTAATCCACAAACCATTTCTTCCGTAAGGAAATGAATTTTTGTCCCAAATTTGAAATACTAAGAAGAAAGAGAAGGTAGTGGCATTGCACCTGGGCTAGTGATCCAGTTTACTTTCATCCCAACCATGACAATTGAGGAGTTTAGTCTCATTTTATTAATTAACCTGAAATAGAAGGCTAGTCTAAGTAATGTGAAACTATTGATTAACTCTGTACCTGATCTTGCCAACATGTGATGGTCCAGATACACTGCTGCCCTCTGAACCAGACTAATAAGCTACTCTCTTCCATCAAACTGCAGCAGGAAAGTCAGAAAGGAATGTGCAGCGACAGTTGCCAGGGTTGGAGGATTTGAGCTATAGGGAGAGGTTGAATAGGCTGGGGATGTTTTTCCTGGAACGTCAGAGGCTGAGGGGTGACCTTATAGAGGTTTATAACATCATGAGAGGCATGGATAGGATAAATAGACAAAGTCTGTTCCCTGGGGTGGGGGAGTGCAGAACTAGAGGGCTAAGTTTAGGATGAGAGGGGAAAGATATAAAAGAGACCTAAGGGGCAACTTTTTCACGCAGAAGTTGTTACGTGTATAGAATGAGCTGCCAGAGGAAGTGGTGGAGGCTAGTACAATTACAACATTTAAAAAGGCATCTGGATAGGTATATGAATAGGAAGGGTTTGGTAGGATATGGGCTGAGTGCTGGCAGTGGGACTAGATTGGGTTGGGATATCTGGTCAGCATGGACAAGTTGGACTGAAGGGTCTATTTCTGTACAGTACATCTCTATGACTCTATGAATCTATGATAGCTCATCATCACCTCAAGGGAAAATAGGGATGGGCAACAAATACTGACCTTGCTGGTAGCACCCATTTTGACAGAAAGAATTAAAAAATTTGGAGTTTATTAATTGCACAGATAGTGAATTCTCAGACATTTTTCTTTGAAAATATGCAAGAAATAATGCAAGACCACCACCCATCCCTGCATCTTGTATATTGGCATAACAATGTTCATAATTCAATTTGATGGCTGAAAAGTAAACCTTTTCATCTCTGAGCCTTACATGTTGGGACAAAGGCTCAATTTCCTTTCTGTGCTGAGTTAATTGATCTTTGCTGAGCTAGGTGAAGGGATATAGCATCTGTCTGGAGCACCACAGTTTGCACTGCCAGAAAGAATTGTCAGCCAAGTAATCTTACTTAACAGTTTGTTTGGTTGTAATGCACTGTGCGGTACAATATTTCATTGCTTCAAATCCAAGGGAATCATAGCTCATTAGATGGAACTATTGGTGGATGACATCTGCTATCACACGCTTGTGCCCTCCCCCCCTCCTCATCAGCCCATCTGTGGAACCATCAGTGAGGGGCTCAGGAGAAAAATTTAAGATCTGATTTTGCATTGAATGAACTCAACTTTGATTTTTAATTTTCCTTCGTTAATTGTTTGAAACCACTGGCTTATTGACAGGGTGTGGGGCTAAATGGCCACTATTAATGTTTGAGCTTTCACAACCACTACCATGCCATTTGACACTTTTTGGGAGGCAGAGGCCTCACAGCTGTGGTCACTGCTGTCTTCAGCACATCCACATGTATTAACTTTCAGTATCCTGAATCGTCCAGAATAGAAGAAGGCCATTCAGCCTATTATGTCTTTGCCAGTTCTTTGAATAAACTATCCAGTATTTCCTCGTTCACTGCACTTTCCAATTCAAGTACTCATTCCATTCTCTTTAAAATATTATGAGTGAATCTATTTCCACCTTCCTTTGTGAGAGTGCATTTCAAATCTGAATCACTAGGAGCAGGAATTTCTGCCAAATTTGCCTTGCTATCCTAGGGGTATGGTAATCAACTGAGGCATTCTACTGCCATCTCAAACAAAATACCACGAGGCTGTGTATGGATCAGCCTGATAAACTCAATGAATGATCTGAATGTGTTTTACTTCATTTTGTGAGTAACATCAGAAAATTTTCACATCAAAATAATGTAAATTGCTAATCTGTAATGGAAGTTTGTTTACACCCCAGAATTGATTTTGGTTAAACCATGCTGATAATGTGTTATCCACTGTCTGATTAATCTCTTAGCCTCTTTATTCAAAATTTATGAGAACCTCACAGACAAATCTACAAGGGAATTTTCTACTTAAACTATTCTACAAATTGTATTTGATATTAGGTACTTTTCAACAAATTATTGCATTGTGTGGCCTGCTCAAATGAAGATTGCCTTTATGCTTTGTCACAATAATCTGTTTGTTAGATAACACCCTGATCCACACGAATACTTAAAAATGGAAAGATTATACTTAATCCCTTACCTGGTGTTGTATATGTGTTTTGTAGGTTGCCTTTAAGAGACAGCACTTCTATGGACTCCATGTGCTAAGTATATGCAATGTTGCGAAGCTGCCTGACAATTAATTTGCTGTGGGTCTACAAACTGCATGAGGACAAGAATCAGTTAATTGCTGTAATGTTTGCATCACAGCTTGTAATATGCTGTACTGTGTTATATAGCCAAACCCATGGATTTAATCAAGTCCTGACAATTGATCATGATCATTAACTTGGCATGGTGAACAAGGGTGGATAACACCACGCTGATGAGATCTCTCATGCTTGAACAAATCCACAGGTGAAATAAATTGTCAGTCTTAAATCATGCTAAAGTGCATGAGGAAACACCCGATGTTTTTGTTCATTGAAAAATTGTTAAAAGTTATTGAAAACACAGCTTGATGCAAACAAATCTTCTATTGAAAGGCCAGTTTAATTGAATTGATGTGAAAGTGCTGGTGTTGGACTGGTGTGGGCAAAGACAGAATTAACATGACAACAGGTTAGAGTCCAACAGGTTTATTTGAAATCACAAGCTTTCCGAATATAGCCCCTTCATCAGGTGAAGTCTGGTGTCATGTGACTTCTGACTTAATTCAGTTGAAATAGCAAGTGATTAGAGAATATGCTGGACCAATAGCAAGCAAGGGAAAATCAAAAGCAAATTGTCAGGACATGGCAGATCTCTTATAGAATTTAATATGTTTAAACAGTGATCAGAAACATGAGGCTACACCTTCTCATACTTTGGCTAAGTATAGCTTTTGTTGCGTTTCATAGATAGCTGTTCCCTGTGAGGCCTAGAAAGTCTCCTGTGCAATCTTCTCAAACTCACCTCTCTAACTAGACAAATGGGAGGCTGGAAGAACACAGCAAACCAGGCAGGATCAGGAGGTGGAGAAATAAACATTTTGGGTCAAGAACATTCATCAAAATGAAATGTTGACTTCTCCACCTCCTGATGTTGCCTGGCTTGTTGTGTTCTTACAGCCTTCTGTTTATCTACTTTGGATTCCAGCATCTGTAGCCTCTTTTTTATCTCACCTCTCTAATTAACTGCCATACCCCTATGGTGCCTATCTCATCTGATTCTGGCCAGATTATTGTAGTGATTGTAATGAGGTCAACCAAGTGGACCGCATAGAATATGAGGTCTCTGGTTGGGGCTGTTAATCTGGTCCAATCAGGGAGCTCTGGCTGACATATATCGTGCTGTAAAGAATAAGGGAACAGTGGAAATGAAAATGGCTGTAAACACGGGTCAGGTAAGCACTTCATTCTGGGATGGGCTTTAATTTTAAATAAAGCAAGGTCCTTCAAAGGGCAGTACATTACACAGATATCCATACATGAATGCTGAAACATACTAGTGACTCATATAGCACAACTGTTAGTGAGAGAGAGAGAGAGACTGTGTGTGTGTATATATATATATATATATATATATGTGTGTGTGTGTGTGTGTGGCTGTGTGTGATACTAATATCTGGTATTTGTCTCTGAATGTGGCAGTATGATAGGGCAAGGACTGTTCATGTGTGAATAGAGGGTAACTTTGATGATAGGATGCAAGCCTCTGTAGAGTTATTTCAATTATCTCACTTGTCATAGCTAGGAATAATTGCCACTGCTGAGATATTATGGCCCTGGCATCCCTGGCACTGATGCCATTTTCAAAAGGCTGTTGCTCACCTGGTCAGCCACTGCCGGTCTGGAATTACCCTTCATATTTGAAGATGTGGCAAACGAGGGGAAATTGGCACCCTACATTGTGGACAGAAACCAGGATGTTCTGTTGGATGAGGTGATGCAAAAAAGCGTTGATCTCTTCCTTCATGACGGATAGAGGAGGCCACAACACCAGACCTGGTTAGCCTGAGCCAAGGTCACTGCCCGGGGCAGTGCAGTGTCCATGGTCTCATGAAATGCTCACTAATGCAGGAGAGACATCAATGATCTTCTCCACCCTGCCAGGTGTGTGCCATCATCTTCTGTGACCTCACATTCACTTTATCTCTGCTAATGCACCCACCTCCCACCAGAGCTCAAGCTCCACCACCCACTATTGCATGCAATGTCTTCTCACAATGTCTCCCTCAACACACACTCTCTCACATGTATACACACACTCATACGCACATGTACACACAGTCACACACACACATTCACGTCTACGCTCACACAGTCACACATACACACACTCACGAACAGCTGTGCTATATGAGTCACTAGTGTGTTTCAGCATCCATGTGTGGATATCTGTGCAATGTACTGCCCTTTGAAGGACCTTACTTTGTTCAAAATTGTAGCCCCTCCCAGAATGAGGTGCTTACTTGACCCACTCCATTTGTTTACAGCCATTTTCATCTCCGCTGTTCACTTATCCTTTACAGCACGTTGGAAGGCAACATCTTTCTGACATCCTTTTTCTGGTCCCATTCCCCTCAACCTATTACATTTTGCACTTTCTCCAGTCCCAACCCAACCTGTCTAAATCTTAATCTGCCTACGTTTATCAAGTAAATATGCCAGGTAGTGCACTATTTCCCCAACTGTGGGTGGCACGGTGGCACAGTGGTTAGCACTGTTGCCTCACAGCGCCTGAGACCCGGGTTCAATTCCTGCCTCAGGCGACTGACTGTGTGGAATTTGCACGTTCTCCCTATGTCTGCGTGGGTTTCCTCCACGTGCTCCGGTTTCCTCCCAGAGTCCAAAGATGTGCAGGTCAGGTGAATTGGCCATGCTAAATTGCCCGTAGTGTTAGGTAAGGGGTAAATGTAGGGGTATGGGTGGGTTGCGCTTCGGCGGGTCGGTGTGGACTTGTTGGGCCGAAGGGCCTGTTCCCACACTGTAATGTAATCTAATCTAAAACCCATTAAAGCCAGTATGTTGCTGACAGTCAAAGACCCATTTCCCTCTACTCTCTTTCCCCTTAATATATTGAATGCTCTCCTCCTATATGGAAGACTGCATACCAAGGAAGTCAATCTGGGTGTTCCCCAACAGCAAACCCTTGATGAATCAGGACATACAGAACCTGCTAAAAATCAGGCATGAGGCCTTTAGATCAGGAGACCCACTCAAATATAAGGAATCCAAGTTATACCTTCGCAGAGCCATTAAGACAGCCAAGGGCCGATCCAAACTAAAGATCCAAGGACAGACAGTTGAATCTCAGATGGCGATGAAACAGACTACAGACGGGAGGTGGAAGACCTGGAAAATGGTGTACTGAGAACAACCTAGCTCTCAGTGCCAGCAAAATCAAAGAACTCATTATTGACTTTCAGCGGGATGTTACTCATGCCCTCCCTACACATTAACAGCGCAGAGGTGGATAGAGTGGAGAGTGGCACACTCCTGGGAATGGTCATGGACAACAAGCTTTCTTGGACTCTTCATGTGGACGCACTGGTTACAAAGGCCCAACAATGTCTCTTCTTCCTCAGGCAGCTGAGGAAATTTGGCATGACGGTGAATACCCTTGTCAACTTTTATCGGTGCACCATCAAAAGCATTCAATATGGATGTATCACTACCTGGTATGGCAACTGTACCATTCAAGATTGGAGATAGTTACAGAGAATGGCGAACTCAGCCCATGCAATCACAAAGGCCAATCTCCCATGTACAGAATCCATCTACCAGGCTCACTGTCAAGGAAAGGCCGTCAGCATTCTCAAAGATCCATCCCACCCTGGCAATGTTTTTCTACAACCTCTACCATCAGGGAGAAAGTATAGAAGCCTGAACACACACACCAGCCAGTTTCACAACAGTATCTACCCTACTGTTGTTAGAATACTGAATGAACTCACAGACTCTTAACATTCGCCTGTACTTGTGTTTTTGTTTTTGTCACTGCTTACCTATTATTTACTTATCTTTGCTACTTAACTCTGTAATCTGTCTGTATTGCTCGCAAGACAAAGCTTTTCACTGTGCCTCGGTACATGTGACAATAAATTCAATTCCTCATTCAGCTTTGCAATTCCTGTCCAATGTGTCTTCAAATCTGACAATTGATTTCCAGCCTTTCCGCAGTGGCCCATGACTTTTATTAGATGGAATTCAGGACTGATCATGCCCTGTAACTATGTAATCAATAGTCTAACCTTTCCAGGTGTAGAGGAATTGTCTAGCAGAATCTTCAATTTCCAGGGCAATTCCTTTGGAGTCTGCTGTGGTAGGGATTCTGCAGTGTCCCAATGCTCAGCTCTAATCTACGCTGGAATGATGACAGTTTGGCCATTGAAAAATCCAGCATTTAGCTATTTTAAACAAGCTAACCAATGGAGTTCCTGATTCTTTGTATTACTCGCAAGACAAAGCTCTTCACTTTGCCTCAGTACGTGTGACTAAATTTAGTTGAATTCAATTCAATCTCTGATGAGCACTGGTTATTAAACCATTTTCACTGATATGACACCAACCTGCTGGACCTTAGTAAATTGTAAAGCTCAGCATCAAGATGAAAGTAGCAAAGCTTTCTATCTGTGATGAAACATATTAATTGATAACAATGAAAGTCTAATTTGTCTTCCAGGTCATTTACTTGCCCAGTCGAATGAGGAAACATGATTGTTTTGAAATTAATGGATATCATTTTTCTATTGAACCTTGTATTCAAACAAATTCAGTTATTTGGATTTCTTGCCTAGTATAGGAATAGATCAATTTGCCAAAAGGGCTACAACAATTCCCCCAAGTCCAAAATTATCTCAATGTTAACCTCTGGAAAAAATATTTTCTCTTTTTCCCAAAACCTAATTTAGTCAATCAGAAAAAAGCTTGTTATTTAACACTAATATAGTTCAAAGGTCATTATGAATCCTAGTGGACTTGCAACATTTTGATGAAATAATGAGGTACAAGAAGCTCACCTGAATATACATTACCAACTTGAATTGTCACTTGCTTAACAAGTGCACCCTCTGCCAGTTTAACTTGGAGTAGCATTGACACCTGAAATCTTGAAATAATTTGCCACCCACTGCAGAATATACAGAATCTGAATCAACCTTGCCTTACAATGTGGAGAAACACCTTTCACTCTGGCTCTGATATGAATTAGGAGGCATTATGATGAGCCCAACATTTTTGGTGAGTACTAGACTCTGGGGACATGGACGCCAGGATTTCTAATTGAAACCTTTCATCAGAGCCTTACACCTACCTGACTAGGTTCAGTATATGAGTAGATAGCAGAACAGGACTGGAAGATTGCTCGCAGGTTTTTTGCTAAGCTGGAGAGCACTGAGGAATGGGGAATAGGGGAAGAGAGTTACAGTTAGCACCCATGTGACAGAGACCATGCTGAAGTTTGGTGTATAAAGTGGAAATGTTATATTGATACAGCATAGGTATGCTCTGAGATGCAATATAGATCATATTTTAGGAACTTGTCATAGTGCTTTACACTTTTGCTCTCTGTACTGAGGTTCTGAGACAGTATTCCATTAATAAATTTGGAATTAAAACAGAATATTGCATGCAGTTCTGGTCGCCACACTACCAGAAGGATTTGGAGAGGGTGCAGAGAAGGTTTTGCCTGGTCTGGAGGGTTTTAGTTATGAGGAGAGGTTGGATAAAATCAGATTGTTTTCACTGAAAAGACAGTGTCTGACCCGATAAATTTCGAGGCACAGATACTGTGCATAATCAGAGACCTTTTCTCAGAGTGGAAACATCAACTACAAGAGGGCACAGGTTCAAGGTGAGAGGGGACAAGTTTAGAGGAGAAGTGCAGGGAAAATGTTTCACACAGAGAGTGGTGGGTGCCTGGAACACACTGCCAGTGAAGGTAGTGGACGTAGGCACGTTAGCAATGCATAAGGTGTATCTTGCTAGACAGGTGAAGGGGAGTCAAACAGAAGGATAGAAAGCAAGAATGGGCAATAAGCAACGTGTCTATATAGGGATTAGGAATCAGCACAGGATTGTTGGGCCAAAGGGCCTGTTCCTGTGCTGTATTGTCCTTGTTCTATGTTCTAATTTAGATCCAATATGCTTTTCTAACACTCTGTGGATCTGCAAAAAGAGCAAATTCATTCAATTTTCATTGACATGCAATTTTTATTACAGGGGTTTTGGGAGTTTTTGTCCTGTATTTGCTGGATATAGAAACAGAGGAAATAGGAGGAGGAGTGGGCCATTCAGCCCTTCGAGCCTGCACCACCATTCAATACGATCATGGCAGATTATGCAATCTCAGTCTCCCACTCCTGCTTTCTCTCTTGATCCCTTTAGTTGCAATGGCCACATCTAGCTCCGTCTTGAATATATTTAATACACTGGCCCTAACAGTTGCCTGTAGGAGGGAATACCAAGTGTTCTCAACTCTCTGAGTGAAGAATTCTTCTTCATCACAGTCCTGAATGGCCTACCCCTTATTCATAAGACTATAACCCCTAGTTCTGGACTTCCACAACAGTGAGAACATTCTTCCCACATCTAGACTGTCCAGTCCCCTCAGGATTTTATACATTTCAATGAGAACCCGCCCCGCACCCCCCCCCCCGCCCCCATTCTTCTACATTCTAGTGAGACAAGAAAGAACATTGTTTCCTAACACCATGATATCACAAAGTTCACATGCACCATAGAAGAAAGTGAATGAAGTTCTGCATACAATCTTCTGAATTTCATTGTTTCCCAGAAGCAATACTAAAGCTACAGTGGATTAATTTTGGCTTCAAGAAAAAAGCTGAGCCCAGCAGATGTGGCATGAGATCTGGTTAGGTTTGACACTGTTTCAATGCCAATTCCAAATTAACATTAAAATAAATTCATAGAATACTAAGACAGACTCAGAATCGTGGTACTCTCATCCCTGCATTAGAATAAAACAGATTCAAGCTCAACTCCAGATATATGTGCAGAGCACATACATTAACACTTCAGACAAACAGAGAAGGAATGCTGTACTTTGTGGAGGAACTGACTTTCAAATGAAGTCTTAAACTGTGACTCCATCTGCTCAGGTCAATGTAAAGGATCTCAAGCAGAATTGTACTCATGGTACAACTAAACATTATCCTGCAAACAACACCATTAAGTAAGGATAAGCTGACTATTTGTGTCATTTGTGTCTGAGCACATGCAGTGTGCACATTGGCTGGGAATAACAGTGGCTGCACTTGAAATAAAGTTCATTTGTAAATGTCTTGAGGACACAATGGGAAATTTCTATCTATTGAAGCATGAACTGAGTTCACAACATGTATACAAATGCAAGCACGCTGTGTTCTCTCTTTGGATCAGACTCTCAGGTGAAGAAATGTAGTGCCAGCTGTGAATATATACTGTAATTATGTGGCTGAGACTAGTTGTTACTGAAATCAAAAAGTCAAACCATGACCAAAAATATTCACTTTGACTTCAGCCTTTGCAGGGGTATGTCGATCTATCTTGGTGACAGTGGGACCAGGCCTAGAATCACACAAGAATAGCCTTGCCAGATATAGAAATCCATTTAAACAAACGTTTCAATGTTTCTATGAGAATTGACCCTTCTCTAGGGTGATTTATTGGTCAATTTTTCAGGAAATTGTGTAGCTCTTCTGTCTTTGAATGGTCCCATGCTCTTATCATTCTTCCAGCAGCCCTTCCAGGGTAGGTCCACTGCCTCTGTACAGGTTTCTTACAGGTGGAAGGATGAGTGAGAGAAACATCCTGAAGGAACATAAGAACATGAATTGATCATTCAGCTGTCCAGCCTTCTCTACCATTTAATATGGTCACAGCTCATCAAACACTTCATTGGCTTTACTCACATCAACTCCATAACCTGTACATCATTGACAGATTTTTGATTACCAATCCTCTTATTTTTATCTTCTCTGAGACACTCAAACCAGGGGAAATATCTTACCCTCATCTACCTTGGTCTACCCCTTTAAGTATTTGTAGGTTTCAGCAAGATCACCTCTTGTTCTTTGGAGTTCTAGAGAATAGAGGCCCAGTTTTCCCAAAATTTCTGGAAATATTTCTGGTGAATGTTTGTGCACTCTCTCTGTAGCAATAATATGCTTGCTGAGGTAAACAGATTGACCCTGCACACAGTACTCCAGGTGCAGTTGAACCAAGTTCCAATATAATTGAAGCAAAACCTCACTACTCTTGTACTCTAGTTCTCTTACATAAAGGTCAATATTCCATTAGCCTTCCTAATAGCTTACTACACTTGTATATCAGCCTTCAGTGACATTTGATTTTGATTTTATTGTAATGTGTACTTAAAATTACATTAATAATTACATTAATATTGTGGGCGGCAAGGTGGCACAGTGGTTAGCACTGCTGCCTCACAGTGCCAGAGACCCGGGTTCAATTCCCGCCTCAGGCGACTGACTGTTGGAGTTTGCACATTCTCCCTGTGTCTGCGTGGTTTCCTTCGGGTGCACCGGTTTCCTCCCATAGTCCAAAGATGTGCAGGTTAGGTGAATTGGCCATGTTAAATTGCCCATAGTGTTAGGTGAAGGGGTAAGTGTAGGGATATGGGTGGGTTGCGCTTCGGCGGGTCGGTGTGTACTTGTTGGGCCGAAGGGCCTGTTTCCACACTGTAAGTAATCTAATCTACTCCAGCACAGGAGTATAGTGAAAAATGTATAATGTTGCCACACAAGGTGCCATCTTAGATACAAGGACAAGTCCGAAATCCTTGGGGCCAGTTGTTTTTCAGAATTTGGAATTTTTCGGATTTCGGAATAAATGACATTTTCACAGTGAAATAAAAAAAGTTACCTAACAGCAGACGCACGTGTGAATATTATGAGCACTGAGACACAATTGACACCTGCCAGTGCTGGGCCTCGCCATCACGTCACATCTGAGTGACGAGGGTCAAGTGGGTGTGGAGTTGGGTCACCTGCTCGCACGCTAAAATGACACTCCACACTCAAGAAAACATTTCAGTTTTCGGAATTTCGGATAAAGGATTGTGTACCCATAATTAGTGTGAGATATTGTGAGACAGGTTATCTTTATTAACTCACTCACCAGCTTGCTATGTTTCATTGCATTTTCACACCTTATCAGCCTTGCTACAAGCAGTGTTTACCTCTGAATAAGTGTAGCATACAGAATAATACCATCCCCATCGAGTATCCACGAAACATTATAATATTAATCAGCCCTGACCAACCATCTCCTGGATCTGAATAGATTCCCCAGTTAGAAAGCACCTGTTGAAAACCTTTTAACTGGGACATTATCCCTTTAAGTGACTAAGTGACAAAACAGCGCTTCCATAAAATTGCATGAATGAATGATTTAGTAAATTAGTAATTAATTATTAAATAAATCTCACAACCCAGCTGCAGTAATCAGTTTAATATCCTTTATTCTTTTATTAAGTACAGAGATGATTTCTAACTTATTTAGAGCACATAGGCCTAGTATTTTTACTAACATTTACTAATTTAAAAGACAAAAGAACTACATCTTGATTATGCAAGCAAAGCAGACAGACACCCTTAATTCCGTCAGAAGCACTTAGCACATGTTTTAACCCACCTCCTGTCTCCCAAGACAGAAGCCCTTCAAATCTTTGCGTACGATAGATAAAAGAATGTAACACCATAGTAATGGAATTTTAACATATGTAAGAACTGTGTGTAAAGGGGCTCTTGTAAGAACTGTATTTCAGGATTCTATTGCCACCTCGAACATGTGCTGTGATTGCTGAAGAAAAGAGGCCACTTTCGTCACTCACCGACTTCGATCATTATTTGAACATGATCCCAGACTAGGTACAGAATCATAAGAACAAGGAGGAAAGAAAAAACAAAGTTAAAAATTAAACATTGCAGTAATTATAGTATAGCATAAAACATACATCATACAGTTAAAAGTTACATATTGCAGACCTTCTTAGGTTTATGTAGAAAATTTTAAAAAGCTGAAAATTCAAACTTTACAGTTTTTCTTAAGTGTTTAACTGGTGTGGGATCGCACTTCAAGAAATCACCTCAAGATCACGCTGATTGAGAGACCACCATGCTGGGCTGAAGGTCCACCAGGCTGGGCCGAGAGACCACCAGGCCGGGCCGAGAGCCTTCCAGGCTGGGAGACTGCCATGCTGGGCTGATAGATTGCCAGGTCGTGCTGAGAGACTACCAGGCCAGGCCAAGAGACCACCGCTGGAAGGCTGCCTCCATGAAATATGTCTCTGAATGAAACGACACCCTTTGTAAATTTCTAATATGGATGATTACATTTCTGGTATAGGTTTGTTTCAATCTGCAGCTGCATGTAAGAATTTCGTGATGCCTTAATGGGCTCCATCCGGTTCTTAAATTCACATTTGAAATGTAATAGTCAAGTGAGCTACCTTCCTTAGATTTCTTAGTTCAGATTTCATCCAGGTGTTCACTACTTCAGCCTTCCACAAACCTAACTTCACTGCTCAGCAAAGATGTTGGGTTTCTTATGTTTGAAACACTATAAAATTGACTTCATTGGCAACCTCATGAATAGGGCCTGAGCCAGTTAATCATTGCGCACACCTGTTGATTCAATGGGATACACTACGCACGGTAATGGTTATCTTGATCAGATCATTTCTCACTATTTAGTGTGGGGTGGCGGTCTAGTAATGCAGAACCCCAGGTTAATGTTCTGGGAACATGGGATTGTATCCCACTATGGTAGTTGGTGAAATCTGAATTCAATTTTTAAAAATCTGGAATAAAATATTAGACCAATGGCGCCCATGTAACAATTCCTGATTGTCATAAAAAACCATCTGGTTCACTAATGCCCTTTAGGGAAGGAAAACTGCCATCTTTACCAACTGGGTAAAAGCAAATTACTGCGGATGCTGGAATCTGAAACTGAAAGAGAAAATGTTGGAAAATCTCAGCAGGTCTGGCAGCATCTGTAAGGAGAGAAAAGAGCTGATGTTTTGAGTCTAACTGACCCTTTGTCAAAGCTCCCTTTGACAAAAGGTCAGTTAGACCTGAAACGTCAGCTCTTTTCTCTCCTTACAGATGCTGCCAGACCTGCTGAGATTTTCCAGCATTTTCTCTCTTTGGGTGCCATCTTTAGCAAGTCTGGCCTAAATGCAACTCCAGACCTACAGCAACAATGGTTGAATCTTTTTAACTGCTGTTTATGCAACAAGGCCTTGGCAGTAAATGTTGGTTTAGCTTGCGCGCAATCAACTTTACAATAGTAAGTTTTCACATTTATATCTGGAATTGTGCCTTCCTAACAGCTACTGAGTTGGTATAGCAGTGGAGATGGAATTTTAACCAATTTTATTTCTTCCCTTCACAAATGGCTAAGTGGTGTCTAAATATAACTTATACCAAAAAGTAAGCTGTAAAAATAAGAATAAAATATGTTCAAGATATCAATATACTTTCATCTAATAATGACACACACCAGGTTATAATCCAACAGTCCACCCCAGTCCAACACCGGCACTTCCATATCATCTAATAATGTCCACCAATCTTCACCTAAAGGCTACACTTCTTGTGAATTCCTGTGTGCAGTGCTACAGAGAAATAATCAGTAATTTATCAAACACATGCATCTGTGTGTAGCGCCTGTTGTCTCACCAACTTCCTGTGCCAAGGTTTAATGTTCATGTGTCTCTCAAAGCAAAGATAACAGTCTGTCACATGCATCATTTATTCCAACATGAGTGTGCTGCAGCCAATTTTACATCCATCACAGCATGTACATAACATATGGATTAACTTGTGTTGCAGTAATTACAGGGACCTATCTGGAGATTCACAGTGAGCAGTTGTGTACTTTAGTGGGATCTTGGCCATTAGTGTGAGTCTGGTATAGATATGTTGAGCAAAAAGTTAGTCTGTAATCTTTTCTTGTGGAGATGAGTTGGTTGCACTTTCAGTACGTGTTACTTTGTGTGGGTTGAGTTTCCTGCTAGTGTTCTATGATACAAAAGATAAGCATGTTTTCAGTCACAAAATTTTGCTCTTGATTTCATCATTTATTCCAACATGAGTGTGCTGCAGCCAATTTTACATCTATCACAGCATGTACATAACATATTGATTAATTTGTGTTGCAGTAATTACAGGGACCTATCTGGAGATTCACAGTGAGCAGTTGTGTACTTTAGTGGGATCTTGGCCATTAGTGTGAGTCTGGTATAGATATGCTGAGCAAAAAGTTAGTCTGTAATCTTTTCTTGTGGAGATGAGTTGGTTGCACTTTCAGTATGTGTTACTTTGTGTGGGTTGAGTTTCCTGCTAGTGTTCTATGGTACAAAAGATAAGCATGTTTTCAGTCACAAAGTTTTGCTCTTGATTTTAGTTTTTGCTGTCTCCTGGTGAAAAAGACATAGATGGCATTGGCATAGCCTGGGCCATTTGGCCAATTAACTCTATGTGTACTCTCTGAGGGTAATTAGGCTCACTCCATTCCCTGGCATCCCCCCCCCAAAGGCCTGCAATAATTTTCTCTTCAGGTATTTAGACAATTCTCTTTGGAAAGCCATTATCTATCTCTGGCACCTTTACAGACATTGAATTCCAGATTATAAGCACTCCCTAGTGTAAAATGGTTTTGCCTCTCATTCTTTTGTCAATGGTTCAAACCTCTCCTTTTGGAACACAGGTCATCAGTCCCCAGCTAAAACTTTGGAGGAAGTTGAGTCAACTTCTGATGAAAAATTAAATTTAAAGGAAGTTCAAACTACAATTTCTCTTTGTTGGTGATTGTAGGGAACATGTGCCAAGTTGACTTAATGCGTACTCTGTTTATTGAGAAAACCTTTTATACAGTGGTCCTCAATAAAAGTGTTATTTTAAAAATGCCCTAAAACATGATTCCTATTAATTTAGTACTGCAACTCATGCCAGCAAACACCAGACACTGGTATCCCATTAAATCTATATGTATAAAATCAGCTCATAATATTTTCTTTCTTCATATCCTTGAATGCTAACACACACTCAGCTCATAGTATAGGGCAATCAATTAAATTAGAAAAAAGTACAAATCTTCCCATTATGGTCAATTTCAAAGTTGCCATTTACCTTGTTAAGTGCTCTGATAATTTTGGCGAAGAGCATTTGATAACTCTGTAGTTTGTATCTCATTAACTAGATTGACACTAGTCATTCCAGCATTGATCAAATACCATATGGTTGCCTGCCCAACCCAAGAGCAGGAATGGCCAACTGCAACCTTGGCGAGCTCTTCACTTAGCCAAGGGGCAAATATTACCCAAGCTTTCAGGGACCACTTCGCATTGCCAGAAATGAAAACGTGATGATCAAGTGCCTGTAGGTGCATTGAAAGAATTGGAACAATCAAAAGAAATCGTTAACCATTTCAGCTACTCCACAAATCACAAAGACTTCAGGAAGTTAAAAGTGAACATTAAATGTGATTGGACTAGAGACGTTACAGAAAACTGTTATTAGGATGATGTCCAGACTGAAATCTTTTTGTGATGAGGTAAAGTTGGAAATGCTGGGGTTGTTTCCTTTGGAATAGGCGAGATTGAGAGGAAACCTGATTGAGTTGTATATTATGAAAGGTCTAGATAGATTCAAGAGACAGTCCCTACTCTCCCTGTTTGACTGGCCCAACTTCTTTATCTATGCTATCTATTTATAGGGCAGGAGATTCAGAGGGAATTCAAAAGAAAATGTTTTTATACAGAGGTAGTGTGGATCTGGGATCCACTGTCTAAGTGAGTGGAGGCAGAAAACCAACATTTAAAAAGTCCTACCGAATGCCCTTGTAGTGTCAGAACCAATAAAGTTATCGACCCAGAGTTGGAAAGTAAGATCAATCTGGATGGCTGCTTGTTGGCTGGCACAAGGGGACTAATGGACTCTTTCCATGCTGTAAAGTTCCAAAATTCTAAATGCTTGGATGTCTCTGAGCAGACATTAAGACCTTCACTTCCATCTTCAGTAAAGGAGGAAAATAAATGAAGGAAAACATCTGTAGCCTGCCTCTTCCACTGAGGATTCCCTTTCTACTCAGTGAGCACGTATGGCCATCTCTTGTCCACTCCAGAGTGAATAAAACTGCTTTCTTCCCATTGTGGAGGCTTGCATCCTCCCTGTGAATCATCTCCATCACTCCTTACCCTCTCGACCTGCTGTGCCACCAAACAGAAACTCATCCAATCATGGAGGAGCTGTAATTTAACCCTCCTATCCACTAAAAAAATAACTCAAACCTCTTCCAGCCTGACACTCACCCAGAAGCAGGTCAATGTCAGCTCAGCCAAAAGCCTGCTCTCTCTACCATTTCCCTCAAATGAGGAAAGAAATGTCTCTCTCCCTACTAATTTACCTTTCAACACTGCTGACCAGAACATTGGATCTCACCTAAAGCCACCTAACCATTCAGTTGTTAACCACTCTTAACCCTGCTTTTCTCTTTCTCCCACAATTGATCTTCAACATTATACCCCTCCCCATCCATCCAGCTATCTCACCCTTTTCTAATCTGAATCTGAAACTCAGCTTTAACTTCTCACAAGTAGCACCATTGGGAATTGACTGTTCATTCATGTTTAAAAATTGATCGCCTTGCAAAACTGTGGACTTGCATATGAGAATAGTTTCTATTGGATCACGTGGAATGCTCAATAAATTATGCTTCTAGACCATCAAGAAACAAATTCCATGTACAGGTTATCTTAAAATGCACTAAAAATAGCCAAGGGGAGGAATTTGACCTGCCACTTTGTTTAATGAACCCTACAGACACCACCAGTGAACTGTCAGTGACGCAGATTATAGACCATCAGGGAATTAGATGGAGAACATCAGGAAATCTAAAACAGACTATTGTTGAATACCATGAATGAGAGACAGATGGATGTGAGACCACCAGGAAAAATCATTTCGTCAAAAATTTGTTAACTTAAAGGGTAAAAGTCCTGTTTTCAAAAAAATTTCTATATGTGCATCTTCTGGAATCTTTGAATAAAACTCAAAAAGAGAACAAATCACAATTTAAAGGGGCACATGTCTTAGGAGTAACTACTGTTATGGTTAACAGAATCTGCTAAACTAGCAAATTTGCCATATTTCACAAAGTGGTATAATACATAAATGTGACACAAAAGAACATGCAGAATAATAAGTGTTTTAAAATATTGAATCAGAGGTAAAATTTGTACTTGATAAATGCCACCTTTCTTGATGTTTACAGAAGAATGACAGAAAAAACAAAGGGCCTGATTCAACTATGCTGTTTACTATCCTGAAGAAGGGCTCATGCCCGAAACGTCGATTCTCCTGCTCCTTGGATGCTGCCTGACCTGCTGCGCTTTTCCAGCAACACATTTTCAGCAGCTGTTTACTATCTACACAAACGGTTGACTGTCCCTTATTTCTGTCTTTGTCTGGGTCTTGTTATCTTACCTTCCTTTGACAACATCTAAGCTAAAAATGTGTTGCTGGAAAAGCGCAGCAGGTCAGACAGCATCCAGGGAACAGGAGAATCGACGTTTCGGGCATAAGCCCTTCTTCAGGAATGCCCTTCTTATGCCCGAAACGTCGATTCTCCTGTTCCCTGGATGCTGCCTGACCTGCTGCGCTTTTCCAGCAACACATTTTCAGCTCTGATCTCCAGCATCTGCAGACCTCACTTTCTCCTCAAACATCTATGCTATTAAAAGTTGACCATCTCTACTTTTAACTCCAGTCATGCATTTACAATCTTTTTAAAGTAGTGTTTCCCTTTCTTTCTGTTCTAAACTTAATACATTCATATTCCTTCCATTAAGAGCTCCTCAACCTTTGGGAACATTGTGGTTCTATCTACCTAGTGCCATGCATTAATAAGTTCCAAAGCTTAGATCAAACTATTGTGTAACATTTTCTCTTCTAGTCAAATATTCACTATTATAAAGTAGATATTTAAAAGAGAGAGCTTACATTAATACCAATATAATACAGTCATGAAGTAGAATGAGATTTCATTCATTTGGAAATAAAAACAAAAGAAACAATTTATCAAGCAGTTTATGAACATGGTTCTTTAAAGTTCAATTCGCAGTCATATGGTGAAACATAATAGCTCAGTCTATATCTTCTACTTGGGATCTTTATGCCAATGGAAGTGCCACACTGGCAAAGCTGTGCCCTGACTCTGGTTGATAGTCTGGTGTCAGGTTATTTGTATTTTCCAGGTGGAGGTTCCCAGCTTGTGCCTGGAAACAAGGTCAAGACTGGCTGGAAAAGGCCTGAGCACCCTGAATGTAACAAAGCCTGTGGCCTCTATTCTGAAAGTAACAAAGCCTGTGGCAACCCTAAACTTTCATAAAGATTTGAAAAGGAGCTTAAACTGATGGACCTGATCGGTTGGGAGAACATGGCTGAGATCTCCCTATTTAGAAAACATTCTCAAGACATACCTGCATAAGCCAAGGGCTATCATTTATAGCAATGGGAGGTACTCCATAGATTTTATACAACAGAGACAAAGGGCAGTGTTTTCATATTTGAAGGGAGTACACTGCCATTTAAGGCTGGGAGATGTACAATAAGCAGCTCAAATGTCCACTCTTCTTCAGTGCATTGGTCTGCTGAGAGAAGCTACACAGTGCATTATCTCGCTTTTGCATATTCAATGATGTCCTACAGGATATTCAAAGATTTCAGGGGAACCTTTTAAGCTACTTGCACTCTAAAAAATTAAGGAATACCAACAGTGGAAGGGCAAAACCGTTTTTCAGGATTTCTCTTAATCTTCTGGTTATCATGACATACTTCACTGCAAAGCACTCAGACAGGTAAATTGGCCATGCTAAATTGCCCATAGTGCTAGGTGCATTAGTCAGAGGGAATGGGGTCTGGGTGGGTTACTCTTCGGAGGGTCGGTGTAGCTAGTTGGGCTGAAGGGCCTGTTTCCACCCTGTAGGGAATCTAATCTAAAAAATAATATCCTGATGGAAGCTTTAAGAGCTCTACTTAATCTCAGCGCCTGAAAATGTTAGCACACACTCTCTCACTGGCTGCTGTCTTTCCCTTAATGAACAGTAGGACATGCAATGTGGCAGATACTTGGAAGTATGATCATCTGAAGATTTCAAGCATACAATCAGATGGATAAATAGATAATTATTTCAGCAAGAGGAAAAAGTCACAAACTGCAAAAATCCATTTTCTCTTTGTACTAAGCAAGGGCTCCTTGCCATTTGATCAACTGTGTATAAACACTGAAAGGAAGTCCAAACCCAATTTATTCATCCTGAAACTGTGCTTCAATTTGGCTAGCTCTGGCATTTCCATCTGAATAATGTATTGTTCTATCTTGCTCTTGGATGGCCCTCTTTTTCAATGCACTGATCTATTTTAACATCTTTATTCTGAGATGATTGCTGTTGATTGCATATTGCATCTACATTGAGGACATTCCTTATTTTTTTGTACTCCAGTTATGAAGAGCACAGCATAACACAATGATGGAACAGTACACTTGATCTGAGCTACACTGCAATGCTCCACTGGACTGGTGCAGCCATCAAAACCCAGCTTAAGGAGCCCTGTTGGAAGCATGAGCTGAGTTGCTTCGTTGCTCTGCCTCAGTCTGAGGGGATAGTAAATGTGTTATGAGCACCAGTTAGAAGGGGTAGCCCCTGTATTTCACTAGCCATCTCTGTATAGGCTGAGGAGCTTGGAAGGACAGACCCTGTGAGTCAGGACAACTCCCAGGATATCTGGTGCAGACCTCCAACATTTGGCATCAATGGTCACATAATTTTAATATTGATGGAATGCAAACATTTTTGCTTATCAAATTCTGCAGGTTGGTAATAAGATGCTCTCAAAGTGATGTTGGTGCAGTTGAAAGTGTGCTGCACCTGGAGAAGTCAGTGATGGTGGAGAATCCCATTGACCAGGCTGCTTGACTATCCTTGTCAAGGATATGAATAGCTGTGATTTAGAGAAAATGTGTCACTTGAAGCGCTTTGACAGCTGAGAATTAGCAAATGCCACACAGGTCGAGAGTATGTTGTTGGAAAAGCACAGCAAGTCAGGCAGCATCCAAGGAGCAGGAGAGTCAACTTTTCGGACAAAAGCCCTTCATCAAGAATGAGGTCACACAGGTGCCTAGTTCCTTAAAATGAGCCAGGACATAAAGATTTAATGCATCTGTGAATTTGAGAACCCTTTAGGATGGAATGGCCATTTAGTTCTTCGAAGCATTAGTCCTGTTTCATCAGGTGACAATTTGGTGACAATAACACAGGGCATCCTTAAATCGGTGCCAGCACTATCTTTTAAAGAAATGATGCAGTATCTCTTAGTTATTCTCCACGTCCTCGGGAGAAATCTTCTGCTGACTCTCTCTCTCTATCTCTCTCTCCCTCACTTTCTCTCTCTCTCTCCCCTCACCCCACCCCACCCCCTCTCTCTCCCCACACCCCATCCCACCCCTCTCTCTCTCCCTCTTCCCCCTTTCTCTCTTTCTCTCTCTGGAGGCAATAGGCAGCCACTGTGAATGCTATTATCGCTGGGCTTGTTGATAACCTTGTAATTGCCATCTCCTGCTCCATTGCCTTCAAAGTTGAAGCATGAACACAAGGATCCAGCTACAGTGATGTTCATGTCAGGTGTGTGAAAAGATAATCGCTGTGGAATATCAGAAAATAATTATTTTACTGAAATAACTCCTGAGCACTCATATCCAACATGATGAAGCCTCATGCTATGTCTTCATAATTTGGCATAGAGATTTCCCACGAAGCGAACAGTGATGTCTGCATTAGGAGCTATGAGATATGTAACATTATTGCAATGTACATTGCAGAATTAGACTTTTCATGCCACTTTGGGGAAATAAGAGTCTGCCAGTAAACCAATGATGTTAGAACCATCCCTCCACCCCTAACATCACCTATCCCCTGTTACCACCATCTGCGGATCACATATCACATACATTCTTATTAGTATGCAAGTGCGGAAGCTGTGAAGCATTGTGTTATCTATAGATTGTTTCCTGAAGACTCAGGTGTTGCTTTTCAGTGCATTAATCTGAATGCAATTGCATAGCTGACATGGCAAGGAGGCACTTATTGAGTACAATGTAATGGTCAGGATTGCTTAAGACCGTAAATCTTCATGTGCATTCTTGCACGTAGATAATTCGAGGAGGAGGGTATTCTGCCATCAAGATGATCATGGTTGATCATCAAACTCAGAACCTTCTTTCTGCTTTCTCTCCATACGCTTTGATCGCTTTGCACAAATGACAGGAAGAACTAGCCATTTGGATACAGAAATGGCTCGACGGTAAAAGACAGAGGGTGGTGGTGGAGGGTTGTTTTACAGACTGAAGGCCTGTGACCAGTGGAGTGCCACAAGGATTGGTGCTGGATCCACTACGTTTCATCATTTACAAAAATGATTTGGATGTGAACATAAGAGGTATAGTTAGTAAGTTTGCAGATGACATCAAAATTGGAGGTGTAGTGGACAGCGAAGAAGGTTACCTCGGATTACAACTGGATCTTGATCAGATGGGCCAATGCACTGAGGAGTAGCAGATGGAATTTAATTTAGATAAACGTGAGGTGCTACATTTTGGGAAAGCAAATCTTAGCAGGACTTACACACTTAATGGTAATGTCCTAGGGAGTGGCGCTGAACAAAGACTCCTTGGAGTACAGGTTCATAGGTCATTAAAAATAGAGTCTCAGGTTGATAGGATAATGAAGAAGGCATTTGGTATGCTTTCCTTTCTTGTTCAGTATTGAGTATAGGAGTTGGGAGGTCATGTTGTACCTGTACAGGACATCGGCTAGGCCATTTTTGGAATATTGGGTGCAATTCTGGTCTCCTTCCTATCGGAAGGATGTTGTGAAACTTAAAAGGGTTCAGAAAAGATTTGCAAGGATGTTGCCAGCGTTGGAGGATTTGAGCTATAGGGAGAGGTTGAATGGGCTGGGGCTGTTTTGTCTGGAGCGTCAGAGGCTAAGGGGTGACCTGCTACCAATCGTCCAAAAGTGGTTGCACTTAATCTGCAGGATTGACCATGGCCTAGCCTCCAAACTGCAAGGACAGAGATCCTTGAACTCTTGTTAGGAACAGGTGTCGAAATGACCATAGTCAACCCTCTGGACTGGAATTGAGTAAACTTCTTGACTGACTGTGGTATAATCTCCTGAATGACTCTAGTCCCCAATAAACTGCATGTGTCAAGCATGTCTGTTCCTATACAGGATCCATGAGCTTCAAAATAAAATGAAGGGCTGAAGTAGTGTGGAAGTTAATCCACGAGTGGACACAGTTGTGCAATGCAGCTGCTGGTTTTCTCTTACTGACTTGAGGAGACAAAGGGTTGAGGACGCTATTGGCCATGGAGGATGCATAGATTTGCAGTTGGATAACAGTTGAGATAAGCAATTGGTGAGCTGGAGCCACCATAAACTTGCATGAAGGGAATAAGTACCATCTAGATTCTCAGGGAAGGAGAGGAGAATTGGAACTGGTCGATAAATGAGGTGAGTTTGGGCTTTAACAAAGTGCAGATGCACAAAGTAAGGTTGTTAGCCCTGAACCATGAAATTCTTAAATCGCCATTTAAGGCTTGAGGAGAAAAAATCATTTCCCAAAGTCAAGATGTAAAGTTTTCATTGTATTATGTTTTTCCAACATTCTTGTCACTGACTATTCCACACCAGAGAGGGAATAATTTCTGCTCTTTCAGTGGGACTTTTACTTTATATTATTTATTTAGTGAATTAAACTTTAATTCCCTCAGCTATCACTGAATTCTCATCTCTGAGGTTTTAGCGGTGGATTACTAAACCACCACACTCCTGTCCTTTCATCCTTAGCAGCCATTTAAACTAAGCATGAGGCTCCTTGCATGCAGACTTGTTGTAACCTATAAAATGTCAGTTTTAGGATCATGCCCAAACTTGGTCAGCCCAATTCCATCCAGAATCACCAGGTCTACATGTCGTCCAAACAACAGTTCTTAACAAGGCTGCTGCAGCTGCCAACAAAAGCAAACATTCTTTAGTTGCTGCTTTCATTGTTCTTTGGAACTCTTACCTGAGGTCAAGAGGAGCTTCTTGTGGTTTCACAGTGGCCTCTCCAAAGAACCATTGCCAGCCTCCACTTAATCTCTTCCAACTGTATCATTGGCCTCCTGATGCCTAGCTGAAGGTTACTGCTGGTTTTGCAAACGTTTAATTTTACTTATTTGAATTGAATTCAAGTCTTCAAACTGACATGGCAGGATTTGAACTCATAATTGGGACTATCAATCCAGTCCATTATAGTCATTCACTAAGCAACAATGATTACACTGCATTTTCACCTTCGTTGTTTCTCACCCTAATCTGGTGTTCTGCACTGTCCTCACTGATGTTTATGGATTAATGTTCCCTTCCTTGTGTCATAGTTTCATGACTTTCATCTCTCATATGCAAAAGGACACTGAGTCAAAGTGACTTAACCCATTGATCCATTGAAGAGTTGCTAGCATCACTGTGGGAAACACATATGTGAAGATGCTATTTCTTGCTGTTCATAAAACAAAATCACTTTGGTCAAGTTAGAGTGTCTTTGGGTTATTTATTGACATTGAATTTAAAGAAACAATGGGCAACACTGTGGCTCAGTGGTTAGAAATGCTGCCTCACAGTGCCAGGAACCCAGGTTTGATTCCAACTTGGATAACCATCTGTGTGGAATTTGCACATTCTTCCCATGTCTGTGTGGGTTTTCACTGGTTTCCTCTCACAGTTCAAAGATGTGCAGGTTAGGTGGATTGAGCATGCTAAATTGTTTACGATGTGCAGGCTTGGTGGATTAGCTAGGTTAGGTTAGGGGGCTGGGTTTGGATGGGATGCTCTTTAAGGCAGAAATGGATACTGCAGATGCTGGAGATCAGAGTCAAGGTTAGAGTGGTGCTGGAAAAGCACAGCAGGTCAGGCAGCATCTGAGGCGAAGGAAAATCGACGTTTCAGGCAAAAGCCCTTCATCAGTGTCAATTTTCCTTCTCCTCGGATGCTGCCTGACCTGCTGTGCTTTTCCAGCACCACTCTAATCTTGACTGGGATGCTCTTCAGACTGTTGGTGCAGACTCAATGGGCTAAACTGCCTCTTTCTGCACTGTAGGGATTTTACGATTCAGCAATGTTTCAATACTAAAGTGTTTGAGTGGATGGAATCACTGGAAAAATGAAAAAGAAGAACACAGAAACGAGGTGCTGTTGGTTCTGTGATTGCTAGCAATTAACCAGCCTCCAGCACACACATGAGAGTAATGGCTGGGAACTGAGGAGCAATCAACTTTGACCTGACTTATGCTGCAGGCAAGTCTGTGGTTTCCCATTGAAACCTCTCCTGTCCCTCACCACTGTCTGACCTAAAAAACCTAGCAAAGACAAATCTATTTGAGATCACAGCAGAAAATGATCGATTGTGAGCTGAAGCAAATTTTCAATTTAATACATTGCTTGGTCGTGGAAATGGTCCATTATCCTGTTATTACTTCTCAATTAGTTTGTAAGCCTTTCAAAGCTGCTCTTCCCAAAATGTCTCTCAGTTTTCCCCTTTCCTAAAAACGTTTAAAAGCTACCACACTATTTTTGATTTACACTGTCATCTCCAAATGGACTTTCCAAATTTGGTGATCCTGTGCTGCTCAGACATTCACCCTTCCCAAACTGGAAAATAACTTGATCAGACGGTAAGCTCCCTTTTTAAAGAATTATCAGAGATGAATCTGTTAATAGCTACAGGTTTCTATGAGTAATGAAAACAACAGGGAAAGCTACCATATTCGGAATAAAAAGCAAAACGAACTAGCCTCCTCACAGCAAGGTCTGCAAAGAAACTGCCTGCCAGAGCTGGCATCCTATACTTGCTCAGGAATGTACTTCAATGTCAAAGAATCACTTGGTACTATTAGAGCATGTCTGGCTTGATATTTATACCATAGCTTTGGTAAGGAATGCAGAGTAAATGGGTTTTCAGAAGACGTTTGATAGAACATTGAACAGTACAGCACAGGGACAGGCCCTTTGGCCCACAATGTTGTGCTGAACATTACGCCAAATTAAATTAATCCCTTCTGCCTGCCCTTGATCCCTATCCCTCCATTCCTTGCATATTCATGCACTTATCTAAAAGTCACTTAAATGTCTCTATGATATTGGCCTCCACCACCACTCCTGGCAGCGTGTTCCAGACCCCTATCACTCTGTGTGAAAACTTGTCTTTCACATTTTCTTTGAACTTTCCCCATCTCATCTTAAAGGCAAGCCCCCTAGTATTAGACATTTCAACTCTGGATAAACAATTCTGACCGTCAACCCCATCTATGCACCTCATGTCATAGACATCTAGCAAGTCTCCCCTCAGTCTCTGCCACTCCAGAGAAAACAACCCGTATTTTTCTAGCCTTTTCTTATAACTCATACCCTTTAGTCCTGGCAGCATCTTCTGCACCCTCGCTAGAGCCTCCACATCCGACCTGTAATGTGGTGACCAGAATTGAACGTAATACTCTAAGTGTGACCTAACCGAAATCTTGTAAAGCTGCAACATGACATGCTGACTCTTGCACTCAGTTCCCCATCCAGTAAAGGCAAGCATACCATATGCTTCCTTTACCATCATATCTACTTGCATGGTCACTTTCTGGGAGCTATGGACTTAACCCTCTGCACATTAATGCTGTTCAGGGTCCTGCCATTAACTGTATACTTTTTCTTAATATTTCATCTTCCCAAATGAAGCACCACGCACTTACCCAGAATAAACTCTATCTGCCATTTCTCTGCCCATTGCTGCAACTGATAAAGTGACCCACAAGAGGTTTGTCTCAAAACCTGGAGGTAAATTATGGCAGTGGAACTGCATGAAAATGGTTAGAAAGCTTTTTGATGGACAGGAAGCAATGCATTTTGGTTTTATTGAGATTGGGTGAAGTTTGGAAGTGGGGTACTCTATGTGTCGGGGCCAACTTGCCCTCTAGACTGCATGACAGCATGCACACATGGCCATTCCAAGCACAGTGACTGGCGTTGGCACACCAATTGCTGCATTGACCTCTGGTTCAGGAAGTCACTGCCATACATGGACCTCAGAGTTCTGCGCAGCCAGAAAGAAAAAGATAGGGACATTGGCCCAGGCCAGATACAGTTTTCCTCAATGATTTGGATTTGAGCAAAACATCAAAAAAACCTGTGAAGAGTCAAAAGAGAAAGATTCTGGAAGACTCTATGAAGGACTGTAAATGATTTCAGAAGGTCAGCTGTGTGTTTAGAAATGACAAAACAGAATCTTTCTATTTGCTTATTTGATCATTGCTGACCAGGACAGCATTTTGCCCATCCTTGTGAAGATAGTGGTGAGCTGACAATTTAAACCAGTGCTGACCACAGGGGTGTAGATACATCCATTGTTGGGTCAGGAGTTCCAGCATTTTGTCCCAGTGACAGTGATGCTATGGTGGATATAGTTTCAAGTAAGGATGGTTACTGGGAGAGGAACATGTGGGTGTTCCCATGCATCTACTACTCATGTTCTCGTGGGTGGTTGTGGTCACATGTTTGGAAGGTGAATGTACAGATGCGACAGCTGACCTCTTTTGTAAACATAAGCAAGGACTATGAACACATGAATATATCACTAACAGGAGACTTCTGCAATTCAATGTTACACTAGCCACTATCATTTTAATGATGCTGCAAGGGCACTGTGCACTCAGGGACATACCCAGCCAAAGGTCTGGACTAGGCTGCATCTCCAGGGTTTTTGCTTGCTGTCATAGCCCCCACTCACTTTGACGTTACCTGGATGCTAACAGAATCCCTCCTTTGCATTGTCTTCCCTTGCCTCTTTTTCCCTTTGCCCCCTCAGCCAGAGATCTCAGGCTTATATGACTGCTGTTTTGGTTTGCCATTTACTGCTGACATAAAGGCAGGAAGTTTGTTATGGATGTCAGCAGGCCTTAGTCAAGATAAGGAGGATAGCCTTTGTTCAGGAGTTCCTGACACAGTAAGTCAAGGGCAGACTCCAATTCCTGTCCAAGGTGACCTTGGGGCAGTCAGAGTCAGCATCCTCTCCTCATAAAGGGAGGAGGAGGCCGACCCTCCACCTTGACTCTTTTTGCCCTATTGTGAGCATGCAGTGAAAGAGAGGAAAGCATTATGGAAGACAAATCAGAGCAGGACTTATACACTTAATGCTAAGGTCCTGGGGAGTGTTGCTGATCAAAGAGACCTTGGAGTGCAGGTTCATAGCTCCTTGAAAGTGGAGTCGCAGGTAGATAGGATAGTGAAGAAGGCATTTGGTATGCTTTCCTTTATTGGTCAGAGTATTGAGTACAGGAATTGGGAGGTCATGTTCAGATGTTATAGAACGTTGATTAGGCAACATTTGGAATATTATGTGCAATTCTGGTCGCCTTCCTATCGGAAAGATGTTGTGAAACTTGAAAGGGTGCAGAAAAGATTTCTAAGGATGTTGCCAGGTTTGGAGGGTTTGAGCTACAGGGAGAGGTTGAACAGGCTGGAGCTGTTTTCCCTGGAGCTTTGGAGGCTGAGGGGTGACCTTATAGAGCTTTATAAAATTATGAGGGGCATGGATAGGATAAATAGATGAAGTCTTTTCCTTAGGGTGAGGGAGACCAGAACTAGAGGGCATAGATTTATGGTGAGAGGGGAAAGATATAAAAGGGACCTAAGGGGTAACTTTTTCATGCAGAGGATGGTGCGTGTATGAGGAAGTGGTGGAGGCTGGTACAATGACAGCATTTAAAAGGCATCTGGATGGGGACATGAATAGGAAGGGTTTGGGGGGATATGGGCCAAGTGCTGGCAAATAGGACTAGATTGGGTTGGGATATCTGGTCGGCGTGGACATGTTGGACCTAAGGGTCTGTTTCCGTGCTGTACATCTCTCTGACTCTGACTCTGACTCTGACTCTGACAAAAGGAGGTGGCACAGTGGTTTGGAAGGTGAATGTAGAGATGTGGCTGCTGAGTTATTTTGTAAAGATGAACAAAAGGAATATGGACATATGAATACATCAGTTACAAGACACTTCTGCAATTCAATGCTGCACCAGCAACTATCTTTGTAATGATAGTGCAAGGACATTGTGTGCTCAGGAATATGCACCTAGTGCATGGTCTGGACCAGGCTGCATCTCTGGGCTCCTCACTTGCCGTCATAGCCCTCACTCACTTTGCCGTTATAGCCCTCACTCACTTTGCCGTTACCTGGATAATCACAGCATTCCGGCCTTCTCTTCCCTTTTTGTCTTCTCCATCTTAGCTGGAGATACTAGGCTTCTATTACTGCTGTCTTATCAAGCCATTTAGCACAGACCGAAAGGCTGTAAAATATAGGCCTCAGATTCACAAACACAGGGCTACCTCTGATGTCTTGGTTTGTTTTGCCAGTGTATAAGACAGCATAAGCAAACATTCAAAAAATGCTTTAAAATGCTTTTGCTTGCTGCAAAATCACTTTTCAACATGTTGCTGGGAGGTCAGGCAGCTCACCTGTTCTGAATATTTTCCTTATTGCAATAGCGGTGTGTCTCACCCTAGGGTCCTGTTGTGTGACTGACAGGACCATGGGTGAAAGGACAAAGGTCAGCAGTATAAGGGCACAAGCATGCCCTCAGGAAATTACCCCCTGCAAAATCTTCACAGTAGCTGGCAATAGAGCGCACATTTCAAACAGTTCTGTTTCCTCACTTTCGACCTGCGTGACAGAAAGTATAGCAGCCCAGCTGGGATGCTAGCTCGTTTGGGATACTGAATAAAAGAATAGAATAAACTTTAACTTGCTCACTTTCCCATGAGTCCAACATTCAGCAAAGCTGCACTGATAAAATAAGACCTCCCTTTCAAAGGTTTTGCCATCTAAAAATGTATTGATCTGATGTATTTTTACGCTGATCATGTAAAATGGTTGCTAGCACATCCTGTGATACATCCCACTCATCATTCAGACCCATCAAGATAGGTAGCATGTAATCAAAGTAGTGTCACCCATTTGGGTCATTTATACAAATGCCAAGATATTTGAACAACAAAGCAAGTATGAAACCCGACAGCAGAAAATGAAGAGATAATTCACCTTAATACACCCTGCTTACCATTTAAACTCACCATTGTCATGGAGCTTAATATGTAACTAAGGTGAATAAATAGATGAGAAAATCTTGGAACTTCTGACCTCGGAATTAACAAATTGCAGGTCGTCAATTACAATTAGCTTCTGTGATACAGACTATTTAACAAAAATGAAAAGAATAATGAACAAGGATAATAACAGCAGGGGAAAAATATTCCAAAAATTGCAAGTTAGATGTAAAGAATAACATTTAAAAATGGAGAACAAATGAAATGCAAATAATTGGAGGGTACTATTGTCTATTTTAAAAATGTTGCTGAATAATTTTCAGCTGTGTTCAATATTTTAATCTGAGTAGCACCAAGAAATTAATCTATAAAGAATCAAATTTGAGTCATTGACAGAGTTTGCAGAGTTCAAAAAAAGGTTCCAACAAATTCAAGGCTTGATCACCGTCACCCCCAAGTTATATGCATGCAGATATTTAAAGCAGTGTTATTTAAAATATGTTGTAAAAGCCTTATGTACATAATAACACTTCACTGTGTCTGTTGGAATTGCGTCAAATTGGTTTGCATATCATGAATTATTAAAATACAGTTACTTGTTATGTCAGCAAGCGTAGTAAGGGTATTTTTTCAGATTGCACAATTCCACAAATAGCATTGAAAAATTAATCAGAAGGTAAAGGTCTAGTTAATGGAGGGATGTAACCCAAGGTACAGGAGAACTCTGTGTACTCTGACTAATACCATAAGAATTTTTAACATTCACCCAATAAATGTTTAACATCCTGTCAACACTAAAGATTCATTGCAATCCTGACTTCAATGTTTATCTGACAGTTAATTGGCCTTCCGTTCTATGGCTTGGAACTTTTAAAAAAAGATATTTTCAGCAGATGGACATCACTGGCAATGCTGACATTTATTGTTCATGGGTTGTACGATGGTATAGATTCCAGACCAGATCAGCTTATACTATTAAGAGAGATACATGCCATCACAGCATGTAACATTCTGGTCAGATAGCTACCTGCTTTGATTTAAATAATTTTGTCTGTGAAATGGAGTCCATGTGGTGCCTTCAGTCAGTTGGCTTTGTGCATACAATGTACTGTAGGATCAGAATCCTGACAGGTCCAGATTGGCCAAGGAGTGGCAATGTCACACACATTGACAATCTGCTCCTTTTTTGCACAACAAAGAGTTCCGCACTGCTGACAGGAGATTTCAATCAGAGTGCCTTCAGAAATATGGAGCCGTATTATCATTCTGACAGATCCCTTGTAACAGAGAACAATTGAGGGAAGGCTAGCCATGTTGCTATTTTTTTTGGCAGGAGTTAGTTACCTTTTTCCACAATCATCACAGACAGACATTTTGGCAATTTTGTCCAAAGCGTAAATACATAAGGCAGGAGCAAGATTAGGGTGACAGATCAGTAAGGTGTCAGGGAAGGAGGGGCTAAGGTGTCACGTGGGTAAGGTGTCAGAAGGCAAAGTAGCAAAAAGCCCAGATAAGTGATGGGAGTGTTTAGGGGAGGTCAGTGTGGGTGGGGGATATCATGTCTGGTATGGGATATTGAGGTCATGTTATGAGCAGGTCAAATCTAGGAACAAAGCAGGTCGGGTTGCATCCGGGGGTGGGAAGTCCATGTTTGCTCCTGAAGGGAAAGACGGTGTGAGATTTCAGGTCCGGAGAGGTTTTTGGTTGATGCCGGGGTAGTGGGTATGGCAGCAGGGTTGGGAGGGATGGAGTCCCAGAGGTTGTCACATCTGGAGCAGCGTTAGATCCTGCGGCAGGGGAATGGGGTGCTCAGATTCGAAGGGATGCTGAGGCTGGAGTGGATTTGGGTCAGGTCCGAGGGTGGGGGAAGGGGGTCAGGTCCCCAGGATGCAGTGTTGTCAGATACCAGGGAGAGAAAGAATGTGGGATCAGAGTTTTGCGTTATTGAGATTATTGGAATTGTAGTTGGATGTGCGGTAAGATGGGGCTTCAGTTTCATAGTTATTCAGGAATTAAATAGGGATTTAATAAGCTAACCTATCCTGAGTAACTGTTTACTTGAATACTGAAATCTCTGATTTTAATGGATACTTTTGGAGGTACCAGATGATGAGGAACTGCCCAGAGGAACATTCATTTTCCTGGGCAATTCCCTTACAAGTTATTACAATACAGATTCTGCATAGTCCTTATGCAAGACTGATATCTACACTTCAGTAATGATTGTCTGGCCACAGGAGCTCTGGGATCTGTGGATGTAAGTGTATGATATTGTAACCATTTAAATAGCTTGCATGTTAACTTAAAATTGTACATTAACATGTTTCTCAACAATGTTGTAACTGTCTGTGGCATATTTTATGCAGATGAGTACATTTCTTGAAATGATGGTGCTGAGCCTTATCATTCAGGTGCTAAATTTGACACACTTTAGATGGAGGTGAAGGGTAACCCAGATAGGTGTGGCATTGCAGTCACATACACCCAAGATAGGAGAAATTCAGCAGGTTTTCTAACCCAAAACATGTTAGGGATTCAGGTGTGGCTCTAACATGAAAACAAACACTAGTACTGCAGGAGTACACCATTCACCTTCTTGAATCAATACAATCATGGCCAATCTGACCATAACCTCAGAAAGCAAAGTAGCACAAGGCCCAGATAAGTGATGGGAGTGTTTAGGGGAGGTCAGAGTGGGTGGGGGATATCATGTCTGGTGTGGGACATTGAGGTCATGTTATGAGCAGGTCAAATCTAGGAACAGAGTAGGTCGGGTTGCATCCGGGGACGGGGCCAGAAGAAGGGCTTATGCCCGAAACGTCAATTCTCCTGCTCCTCTGATGCTGCCTGGCCTGCTGT